>NW_021319694.1:1594066-1600476 GCF_001605985.2 Dendrobium catenatum | reverse complement strand
CGAACCCATGACCGTGAACTTTCTCCGGTGTGATTCGGGCAATACCGCCAGCGAACTTCGACGAAATTTCACAGTGAGGATAAGGACGGAGAAAACCTTCAATCCAATGGTAGAAATCCGTTGGGGTGAAGGTTTCCCTCACACTTGACCGGACTACCTAGCTAGGGAGCTCGGGATGGAGGAATTATCGCAGAGAAGGCCTCAACGAATGAGCTTGTCTATAGTGAAGCTTCAGGAAGAGATGGTGAACAGATCCCTTTTAGACATCGGGACTGGAGGATGGCCAGAGGTACGACTTCGAGCGGGATGCTGAGAGCTTTCATCATAGTTCACTCGAGCTGATCGAAGGGACCATCTGGAAAGCTAGGGGAAGGTATTGGGAGGTCGAAGGAGCTCTCGGAATGATTTCAAAATGCATGGGATTGATTAATGAGGTCTGGGGAGCTCTACCCTATTCAGCCATCTCCCATAAGCTCGGACAGCTGGGATTGAGCTGGGGAGGCCCGGGATTGATGCCAGGTGGAAAGGGGCACCATCCCAGAGGGTTCGTGAGGGTCAAGCAGGCTAGCCACAGCCTTTGGAAGGCTTTGGATCTAGACTGGCTGGGGGGACCACCGGAGCTAGTTCTCTATTGGTTCCGACCGCCGCCGGCAAGGGTCTGAGTCAGGTTGACCAGGGAAGACCGATGGGGATATGCTGGAATCAATGGTAAGGTCAATTGAGCATGGGGAGGCCTGGTTGGATCTGGTGGCTCTGATGGACCCAAACCTGGTCGGTTTGGGTCGAATTGAGCTCGACCCAGGTTAGGCCAGACCCTGGGTTTAATGTAGCAGGTAGGTCCAGGTCTGGTGCACCTAATGTAAGTGGCAATTGGGTTCAATTTGGTTTGACTTTGAAAATGGCTCGTGTTGATCCAAATCTGCTTGGTTCGGGTAGATTTGGGCTAAACCCAGGTCAGGCCAGACCATGGGCTTGATATGGGGGGTGGGTTTAAGTCTGGTGCACCCAATGCAAGTGGCAATTGGGTTCAATTTGATCTTGGTTCAAAGATGGCTCGGATCTATATGGTTTTGGCTACTTTAAGTTAGCCTAAAACCTGACCCAAGTTAGCCCAAGGCATGGGGTGGATGGAGGAGGTGTGTTGGACCTAGGGCCACCTATTAGAGGTATTTATCAAGTTCAATCTGGCTTAGGGCAAGAATTGGCTCAATCTCAAGTGGTTTTGGCCACTTTGGGTTAGCCTAACTCTTGACCCAAGTGGGTTTAGAGGATGGGCTGGTCAAGGAAGGGGTGTTGGGTCAAGGGGACCCAATGACACCTTGATTTGAATTCAATTTGATTAAGGTTGAGAGATGGCTCAAGGAAGACCTCCCTTTGGTCACTTGGGTCAAGCTAAATGGCTAACCCAAGTGAGCCCAAGTCTTGGGTCTCCAAGAGGGGTCTCTTGGATGCCCAAAGGAGTCATCCCTTGGGTTCAACTAGATTTGGAATGGTCTTGGTCCATGAGTTTGGATGAGAGGAGGTGTATGGGTCATTTGGTCAAACTTTGTTGACTTGGTCAACCAAGTTGACATAAGGCTTGGAATTGAGTTAAAAGGGTCTTAAGAGTCATTTGAAAGCATTAGAGAGAGATCTCAAAGGTTGGTGATCAAATCAAGTAAGTCTAGGTCAAAGGTCCAAAAATTTCCTTAAAGGGGTGTTTTGGTCATTTTGGCCTTGAGTCAATTCTAGGTCAAATTGAGTCTAAACAAATGAAGACTATTGTTTGACAAATAAATCTCAAGGTATTAAAGGTGATCAGAGGGTTAGAGGAAGGCTCAAAGGTCAAATTCCATTATGTGGAATGTCCAGTGGCATAGACTATAAATGTTTGAGGGTTTCACAGCCTTTGGATTTGGATTAAGTTTACAGAGTTAGAGTCCTTCAAATGAGCTCAAATTTGGAGGGTTGACATTAAAGACATGTCACATAAATATTCAATTGACGGACCTTGAATCAGATGTCAATTGACTAGGTTTCAAGGTGATGGAAAAAATCACTTAGAAAGGGCTTTAGGACTTAAGTCTTTAGCCTAGGGATTCTGGGTTTGGATTGAGTTAAGATTCGAATTGAGCCTAACGTCTAGGAGCTAGGAAGATACTAGGATTTAGGACTCAGGGAGGAGTTAAGAGTGACCTCAAACAAAAATGAGGTCAACAAATGGACCCCCAATGTGTGTAGTAGAAGGCACTTCTGCTGTATATATTGGCATTGACCGAATGGAAATTTTGAATAGAATTTTGAGAGTGTAAGGAAGGGCATCACCCAAACTTATGTTTATAGGATGCTGATGGAAGGCTTACACTTAATAGATAGAGTAACTGGAAAACTAAGGTAGGCATCACCTGACCTTGGGTCTAAGGAAGGGCATCACCCAACCTTAGGTCTACAGGATGCTGATAGAAGACTTACTCCTAGTAGACAAATTAACTAGGAAAACCAAGGTAGGGAATACCTAAACTTGGGTCTAAGGAAGGGCATCACCCAACCTTAGACTTATAGGATGCTGATAGAAGACTTACTCCAAATAGGCAAATTAACTGGAAAAACCAATGGAGGGAATACCTAACCTTGGGTCTAAGGAAGGGCATCACCCAACCTTAGGTCTACAGGATGCTGATAGAAGACTTACTCCTAGTAGATAGATCAACTGGGAAACCAAGGTAGGGAATACCTAACCTTGGTTCTAAGTAAGGGTATCACCCAACCTTAGGCCTATAGGATACTGATAGAAGACTTACTCCAAATAGGCAAATTAACTGGAAAAACTAAGGTAAGGAATACCTAACCTTGGGTCTAAGGAAGGGCATCACCCAACCTTAGGCCTATAGGATGCTGATAAAAGACTTACTCCAAATAGGCAAATTAACTGGAAACTAGAATGGTGCCACGAAGGGTGTACTCCACCACTAACGAGTGTGAATTCGGATGGTTCCACGAAGGGTGTACTCCATCAGTAATCCCCAAGTTAAATGCTAGGGTGGTGCCACAGAGGGCGTACTCCACCACTAGCGGGTCTAATCCTGAGGGAAGGAAGGATCCGACCTTAAGGAGAAGATAAAGATGCATTAGAAAGTAAGAGAACTTTAAAAGAACCAGAGCAAAATTGCAAGTCAAAAGGAAATTTTATTAATTGATCAAACGAGCTACATCAAGCATAATATTTCTTAAGAAAACGCCCATTGACAGGTAACATTAGATGATTTCCTTTACAATCCACTAGCTGATACGAGCCTCCTTCGTAGACAGTCTCTATAATGAAGGGTGGTCCCTCCCAAGTCGGTTCAAATTTGCATCCCAACTTTTGATGGGCTAAAATAGGCCTCCGAAGGACTAGTACCTAATCTCCCACTTGGAAGGTCCTAGGTCACACTAACTTATCATGGGCTTGAACCATACGGGATTTATACAACTCTAGACTTTGTTGAGCTTGTAGACATCGCTCTTCAAGGCCTTCGAGTTCCTCCAACTGCAGTTTTGCATTTTGTTCATTTGTAATTTAATTCCGAACTGCAACCTTGAGCGAAGGGATTTGTATTTCTAAGGGTAGAACGGTCTCAGATCCATACACTAGTGAAAACGAGGTGGATTGGGTCAGGGTTCTATAAGTGGTACTGTTGACCTCATTATTCAAGGTCAGTTTCCCTGGGTTCATCTTTAGCACCTAGGTCTTCCTAACCTAGTGTAGACGTCGCCCCTATAGGATTTCCCTTAGGTGAATGCCCATTGACGTAGCATCGACTCGAACCTATCACTCAACTCGAATCTATCATTCAATTCAAATCAAAATCAATTCAAGCCATTTAAAATCTTTATAATAAAATCAAAATAAAATTCATTAAATTTTATATTTAATTTGGCGACAATTGTGTTTAATTCGATCAAACTCATAAAATTTTAATTTTCTAATTTTGATTCAAATTTAGCCCTTAGATTTTCTTTAAAGCATGAATCAATCGTGGCATTTGATTCAAATTAAGTTATATAGTTAGGGCCGGTCCAACCCAAGACCCAACCTCATCTCCCTCTCCCTTTGGATTCGCACAACTGCCCCCATCCCTCACGCTCTCATTCGCACGCAAAATCCAAACTTTTGCTGCCCAGTTTGCGTGAGAAGCCTTGAAAACTTGTCGTCCCACTGCAGTTCCAAACCCCACACCCTCTTATTTCGGATAAACTGCAAGAACCCCTCATCCACGATCTCCTTTACCCTCTCATTTACAGCATAGAGCACAAAACTGCTCTCTCCGTCTCCTTTGTTCGCACAACCCAGACGAAAAATCGACCCCAACTCCATCTTAAATTTTGAACTGCCTCCCTCACTCTCTCATTGATATACCTCACAGAAAATACAATCTCCCGATCTCCCTCTTAGTTCGAGTGAGAAGTCCAGTCTCTCTCCTCCCTTAGTCACGTGAGAAGCCCCCAAGCCGTCGCTCGTCTCCTTCCAGTTCGCACAACACACACCTCACAGAAAATCCAATCTACCAATCCATTCTCTCTCTCTCGCGTGAGAAACCCAGGCAAACGAACCCCATTTACAGAGACCGAACTCGTCCACTCTGACGTCGCTGCAGTTCACGATCCAAGCATGAGAAACCCGCACGAAGCCTCTCCGTCGCCCCCTCCAGAGATCCAAGCCTCGTCGCCTCCCTCTCTACAGTTCCGAAATCCCATTTGTTCTGCTCCAAGGAAACTGATTCGAGCATTCTTTCCTCAAGTATGTTAAGGTATATTACTTCTTGGCTCTTCCTCCTTAATCTATTCTATCTTTTTCTAATTTATTGTTTAGTTTTATGTGACGGATCAAGAGAAAACTTTGTTTGAAGAAGATTTTTGTTTCTTGAAATCATGTTCATTTAATTCTTTCTTATAGAGTTTAAAATAAATTTGAGTGTGAATTTTGTTAGGGAATATAAATGATGAATGTGAAATTATTTTTCTTGCTTTCTTCTACAAAATTTAAATAATAAAAAAATGGATTTTGGATCATGTTTGAAAGAAGATCTATATATGGAGATTTATTGGAATGTGCATATAAATATAAATATTACCTTGAAGGGTAATATGGTTTGTTTGATCTTTATAAATATGAGAGGCTTTTCTTTGATTTGTCTATTTAACCATTATCTAAACAAGCTTATTGTCTTTATTTGGAGAGAAATTAGAGTTAAGTGCTTTGTCAATTAAAGAACAAGATGAGTTGTGGGAAACTTAAGGAACTTTTCTTTCTTTCTATATAATTTCCTCTAACCTTTCTTCTTGCTGCTTCAAGTGATTATATGTTTTCTTTTTGTTGTGTTGGGATCTTATTGGTAAGAAATAATGGGGGCTGTTATGAATACATGTTATACCTGTTTCAAAACAAATTTTTCTATTTGATGAATTTTTTTGAGTTGAATGTTCTTTTCGAATGAATTTTCCTTTAATATGATTTTAGAGGAAATTCTGTTGAAATAAATATGGAAATTTTCTTCTTATGATTTGATAAAGAGACGAAGGGAAATTGTATGTCTTAGAAAAGTTTGTGTTTCGAAAAGTGGAATTTGTGTGATTTGAAAAGGAGAAAGTTTTTGTGAGTTGAAAGGTGAAATTTGTGTGTATCTAAGGGTGCATTATATATAAGTTTGAAAGATAAAATGTACATTTTAAAAATGTGTATTGAAAGGTAATTTGTTTGTGTTTTGGAAAAATGAAAGAAACTGTGCGTATATGATAAGTGATTGTAGTGTGTTTGTTGAGAAAGACGAAAAGTGTAAAGGTGAAGGTGTAGTGGAATTTGTGTATGTTTTGGAAGAGAGAATTATGGATTTTTGAAAGATAAAGTGTGTGTATGGTTTGAGAAATAAATTTTGAGATTTTGGAAAATAAGAAATGTATGTCTTGAAAGTGAAAAGTATGAATTGTGAAAGTAGAGTGTATGTGTAGAAAGGTTTATGTCTTGAAAGTGGAATTTGTGTGTTGAAAGGTGTTTTAAATATTAAAATGTATGAATGTGTTTTGAAAAGGAAGAGTGTAGAGTATGATTTTTTTAGAATGGTGAAAATGTGTTTGTATAGTTTGAAGCTTGAAAGCGTATTGAAAAGCAAATCGTATGAGTGTGATTTATGAAGATGAGAATTGTATGTATTGAAAATGGCAAGTGAGTGGGTTTTGGAAAAGAAAATAAAGTGAAGTTCTAAGTTGTTGGAAATAAATTATTTGGATGAAATTGTTAGAAAGTAAAAACTCTATTTCTCTCTACCTCTCTCTTTCCCCTTTTACTTCCCCTTTCTTGTACCTCGGGGTGAATGTTGGAAAGGTATACAATAAGAGTTCAAAAGTAGAATGTTCAAAGACAAGCAACAAATCCGGTGTTCAAGTCTAAAGAA
>NW_021319694.1:1549754-1593966 GCF_001605985.2 Dendrobium catenatum | reverse complement strand
ACAATTTACTTTATATTTTTCTAACATTCACTTCCACTCTCCCTAACTTACACAATTTCATAAAACAAAAATTTTACCTCTTACACTTACACATTTCACCATTTCCAAAAACAAAAAAATCATACTCTACGCTCTTCCTTTTCAAAACATTATTAAACACTTCAATATTTAAAATACCTTTCAACACACAAATTTTACTTTTAAAAACATAAACCTTTCATCTTTCCAAATCACACAAATTCCACTTTTACCTTTTCAAAACTCATGCACTTCCTTTTTCAAGATATACACTTTTTGCTTTTCCAATATCACACACTTTATTCATTTTTCAACAAACACACACTTTTCCTTTCAAATCATTACAATATTCTCTTCCAAATCATACACAAATTCAACTAAATCTCTACCTTTACATATAAGTTCGCCACGTACACTTATCAAAACACTTTACCTTTCTAAAACCATACTTTTTCTCAATTCAAAGATCATACATTTATAATTTGAATCACAAAGCACAATTATGCTCTCCAACATTTTCATCTTTACTGAATCAAGATAAGAAACCACTCATGATGCAAATGCAAAGAAAGAAACACTAGGCTTCAAATTGAATAGAACATGCAACTATAAGCTCCCAACTTACTCATTGATTACAAATCAATAATTATACCAAATGAAATTTGAGATAAGAAAGGAAAACAATAACAACTCAATTTCTTTCCAACAAGTCAAGAAGAATTTCGATATAAATCATACAATCTTTCATTGAATCCATATATGCTAAAGATAGAAACATAAAACAAACAATAGATCAAACAAAACTACAACTGATTCTTTAATTTCAAAAAGAAGAAGAAGAAAAATGCCGCTGATTTTAGAGTTTCTTTACAGTTAATTGCTGAGTTTTTTTTATTTTTTTTTAGATTAATGTAATAATCTAAATAACCCATGAAAAGATAGAAAAGAAAACCATGATTTCAAGAAATTCTTTTGATATATTCCTCATCCTTGTACAAAAATAAACAATTAAAAGAACTTTCATACAATCCAAATTTCAAAGTTGCAACAAGAAGACATCAAATAAGAATGAGAGAAGAAGAAGATGGAAAGGATGTAGAAGAAATTACCCAAGATTATGATGTCTTTTATGTGTTGGTTAAGGCAGAAGAGGCGACGACGTGCGACTACTGCTGCTCGTCGAGAGGAGGTAGTGGCTTCGGCTTAGGTTCGTCATGAGAGAGTAGGGAGGCTTGGACATGTCATGTATGAGAGGAGGGAGGCCTAGATGTGTCATGTATGAGAGGAGGGGCGGTTTTGGGTTGAGGGAGAGGGAGAGTGGGTGGTTATGGGTTGTTGCTGAACCCTTTGACCGTGGACCGTTCGTTGGACATTTTAAAGCTTTAATGATTTTGGAATTTGGTGATCTTGGGCTCATTGGATTCGCCTCATCGAGCCGTTCGATTCGAGTATAAGCTCGTCAAAATCGGAGACCATTTGGTAACTCAAATTGCAGTTTAAACCTTCCAACAGCGCTTTGAGCCCTTGATTCGGACTCATTTGGGCTCGGATTGGGTTGATCTTGGTGTCGTTGGGTTTGTATTCCTGAGACGCTTAGTTCGACTGTAAGTTTACTAAAATTGGAGTTTGGATGGTCTCCAAATTAATTTTTTAAGTTTCCATATTTGATTTTACATCGAGATTCGTGCCCGATTAAGATAATTTTTGACGACGTATCAATTATTATTATATATATATACTTGTGACGAGTCCAAACGGGTTAATCGGAGCCATTGAAATCGAATTCAATTTGAGTTAATTTGATTTGATTTTGATTCGAATTGTGATTTGATTTTGATTCGATTGGTGAATTGATTTGAGCCCAATAATGTATCAATTTGATCAAAAATAAATTAGATTGAGTCGATCGACATTGACGAATCAAAAATTGAGCCTGATTTGAGTTGAGTGGTAGGTTCGAGTTGATGCTACGTCAGTTGGCGTCCACCTAAGGGAAATCCTATTGGACGACGTCTATGCTAGGTTACAGAAACCTAGGAGCTAGATATTGATTCTGGGGAAATCAACCTCAAATAATGAGGTCAACACATGTATTCGAGTTAATTTGACTCAAAACTCCCCACTGGAATATGGGTTGAAGGGTTGTATGGAAGATTTTTTCAAAAGTTTGAATATGAAAATCTTTCATCACTTTGTTTCAATTGCAGGATAGGGCATATTGAATCAGTTTGTCCCAATGTTGAAGATATCATATCAAATCATATTGAAAATCCTTATGGTCCTTGGATGCAAGTTAAGTTCAAAAACAAGAAGAAATCAACTAGAGGAACGGCTAAAATTTTGGCTCAGGCTGAAGTACAAACAATGGTAGATGGAAATAAGCTCAATTCTATGTCCGATCCAATGGTAGCTGCAAGTTCCAAAAGCCAGCTTAAAGAAATGGCTGGATTCAAAGAAGGAGTTGAAGAGGCGGTTAAACAGGATTTGAATTTCAATTTGGACCAGCTTCTCAGAATTCAGTTGATGTTTCTAATTCATTTACTGCATTAGCTGATGTGGATAAGGAGATGGCTGATGTGTTAAATGAAACCAATAAAACAAAAAATGTAGTTTCTGAAAAATTGGGACTTTAAATTTTTAGATTTTGAAAATTCAAAAAATCTGTATCAACCAGGAATTTTGATGTCCTCAATTGTTGTTCAAAATACAAATGATACTTTAATTGATTGAAAGGTGGTTGAGACTCTTTCTCCGGCTTTCTCTCAAACGCTTTCAGCAATCAAATCCGGAATTCCACAATCTTTGGAGGAGGAAAAGGAGGCTGGAACGGTTTTGAATTCTCAAGAACTTGAAGTTTCTCCCTTAATAGCTTTGGCGGCTGCTACTCATTTGAGTAATGCTGAAAATTTGGAGACTCACATAACAAAATCATCCACTAATTTGGCGGCTGAGGATAACGCAAATGGTAATACTACAATCCATGATAATTCTTCTCCTTCATCAGCTATTAGTTTGAATTTCAAAAAAACTATTCTTAAAAAAGATAAAAACTTTTTTAAGAAATTTTTTTCCTTCGGTTCAAAGCATGTCTTATTCAAAGAATTTCAAGCATTGTGACCATTGAAAGATCTACCTAGAAGAAAGGTGGCTGAACACAAAGAGAAGAATGGTTTGAAAGGTTCTTCTTCCATTCTATCTCACTAATATGAAGAAGGATAAGCCCGTGGATAGCAACAAAATAGAGACTTTTTGGAAGATAGAGCAATTGATCATAAAGTTTGGCTTAGTTTTGCCAAACTTTTGGAATTTATTATTGAAATGTAATTTTATTTTTAGCTTCGATTTCCATTTCCTTACTTTAATTTGTTATTTTAAACTTTGCCTAAGTGTTAATGAGATCCTTACAAATTCTTATTCTCTAGCTGGATGGGAACTCTGGGATACTAATCAACCCTCGGGTTGTCTTAATCTTTGGTATCCCCTGCATCTCAACAGTTTCAAAATGAGAGATAGTGGATTTCATTACATTTATAAGAAGTTTAAATTAACAAATTTAGTTTTAATAAGTTCCTTTTTTCTTGTTAAAAAAAAAAGGAATCAATAGCTTCTTTTTCCTAGTTTGTATTAGGTTCTCTTCATTTTCATTTTAATGCAATTTATGCATTCTCTCAAAAAAAAAAAGACTAATATTTCAGGTACACCATGCAGCGTTCTTTGAAGATTCAAGGCTCAAGATTGTGTAGAATTATTTATATTAAATGAGTCTATAATTTTCATTTCTTGAGCCAAGTCTTATAATGATGTATGCTAGTTTGGTGATCGTGCACACACACAAGGAGAGTAAAAAATGATTTTAAATATTTTAATTTTTTTATACATCATACTATATGATCTGGTGTAATAGAAATAAATTAAAATATTTTATTTTCTTAAAAAAAAATATTTTTAAAATATAACTAATCATATAGTACGAACACCACATCATACATGACAATCTGTTATAATTAGAAAGCCCGTCGTCCATTAAATTAGGCAAAAATTTGAATTTGAAAAGTTGTTCTAATTATATTATATGAACATGATTGTACTGTATGATATTTAAAATATTGCCTAATTTAATCATGTGATTAGTCAATCAAAATTACTTAATTTTGATATTTAATCATACTGTATGAACTGGATCATACAGTGCGATCAACATAGACAATTTTGTCCATTCCTTACTTCGTCCTAGATGAACTACATTTTTATTGAACCGTTCGTAAAATACTAACTAGACATCATACAATACGAATAGGTAAATTGCATTGTATGTATAGTACTAACTGGTGATCATACTACATTTTTAGTTAACTATTCGTATAATACTAACTAGACATCGTACAATACAAACATGCAATTTAAGCTATTCGTATAATACTAATAGGTGATTGTACAAAACTATCAGGTCAAACTCTACACATTGTACTAGACAATCCTTCAATCGTACTGTATGATCTTTGATGGCTAAAATGATTTATTAGGTTTTTCTTAAGACCTCTATTTAAGCTTTCTCATAAGACTTTGTAAGAGTTTTTGGCAGCCATTAAAGCTTCATTTTTTTGGAGAAAATGTGAGGAGAGAACTTGAAAGGGAGAGAGGAAAGGGTGGAGTTTGAGAGAGGGAGAAGATCTTTAGAGGAGATTTGAAGGGAGTGTGGAGGGGATTTCACACGGTTGTTCCAGCAAGTTTACATCTTAGTACCATCAAATTTAAGGTTCATTTTGAGGGAAGTTTTGGGAAGAATAATATCTCTTTGGTGTCAAAGGACCCGACTCCTCCGCCGCAGCAGGGTAAGTGGAAGTAATTTTATATGGGCTTCTCTCGCAAGCTATGGGGACTAAAGGAGAGTCACTAAAGGTTTAGTGCAATATCTGAGGTTGCCTCTGGGGAGTGTACATAGGTCATGTATTGACCAAACCACTATAAATCTGGTGTATTTTTTTCATTTATTATTTCCGCATTTATTTTTGTTACAATTAACTCTGTGGGTGAAAATAATAATTTATCTCTTTATCATGAATGTAATTCACTTTCGCATCAAGTTATAAAAAGATATTTCTTTTCATTAAAGAGATTTTAAAATATTCAATTCACCTCTCCTCTTGGCGCATCTCGTACTTTCAATTGATATCTGTGCAGGGTCTCAAAAGCAGTGTTTTAGAAAATCTTAAGAAAATTTATCATGGCATATTTTAGAAATCGTAACATTGTGGAAGGCTATTAATTTATGCGACCACATTTATTTGAAAATATTTCTTTTAATTTTTGGAAAATTTGCATGCCTACTTTTTTGTAATAAATTGATTATCAAATGTGGCATATGATACAAACTGGCTATTTTGTACCATCACGTATGATAGATTGTGTCAAAATTAATATTCCTTTTACTAAATGGAGTGTAATAGAATAAATCAATGCTTAAGTAAATACTAAATGCTTAAATTATTTATTCTGTGCATTAAATGCTGACGATTACATGAGAATCTCTACATGTACTACTGGCAAAAAATTTGGGATAGATTATGTATTACATACGACGGTACTAGTGAAGTCAAGAAATCTAAGTTGAATATTCTAGTGCATGATTATGAACTTTCTACATGAAACCTTATGAGACTATCTTAGACATGTATGCTAGGTTTACTCAGATTGTGATGTCATTGCATGCTTTAGGTAGAGAACTTTAAAATTTTGAAAAGATTAATAAAATTCTACATTCTCTACTTGATAATTTTGATGCCAAAATCACAGTTATATGTGAATCAAAAGATTTGAATGCTTATTCTATAGATAATCTAATAGGCTCACTCATTGCCTACAAGCAAAGTGTGAGTCAAAGACTTTTGGATGCAGATGATGAGAAGACTATAGTGCTTAAAGCCAAAGAAACAGATGAATGTCTTTTACTAGATGATGATAACAAATAAATTCGAAAGTCTATTGAAGCATAAGCATAAAAATCAATAAAAGCAGAGTAAAGGTAAAAATGGTAAAAAATGTTAAGTTTTTTTCTATCGTTATTTGCTTTGGGTGTAGGAAATCTGGACATCTAAAATTTGAATGCCCCAACATAAAAACTCTTTAAGGGAATAGAGTAAGAATAAACATATTGTAATATTGGGAAAAGATAAAGAGCAAAAACTCTCATGGGTAGACCTAGCTTTTGAATCATCAAAACATGAGAAAGATGATGAGGTATAAGCATGTTAAGGTTTGTTTGTGTGTTTTTTTCATGTATTTTTGTGAGTTTATTTATTTGTTTTGTGTGTTTATTTTTTATTATATTTGAAGCATAGTTTTATGTTTTCATTTCTTTAATATAGTTTTAATTTTATGTGTTATTTTATCTTTTCTTTTTTATAATGTCAAAGGGGGAGAATATATTATAATTGGTTGTATTTATGTTTTATTTTTTTTTATGTTATCTAGCTTTAAAATATTAAAATAAATTCCCCTCTTTTTAATTTAATTCTTTTAGTGAGGGGGAGTTTAGGAGAAAATATTTTTAAATTAAAAATTAAACCAATATTATTTTCCATCATAAAAAAGGTGGAGATTATTGCAACTCGGACTTCCAATTTTATAATTTTAATGATAATAAATAATATTGATTATTCTTTTATTTTTTTTAGTATTTGTTGTGCATATTTGTTTGTGTGTTGACTAATATTTCAAGTACACCATACACCATTCTTTGAAGATTTAAGGCTCAAGATTGTGTGGAATTGGTTAGATTAAATGAGTATATAATTTTCATTTCTTTAGTTAAGTCTTGTATTGATGTATGCTAGTTTGGTGATTGTGCACACACAGGGGGATAAAAAAATAATTTTAAATATTTTAATTTGTTTATGCATCATATTGTATGATCTGGATCATAATGTACGATTTGGATCATATTATACGATCTAGTGGAAAAGAAATTAATTAAATTATTTATTTTTCCTGAAAAAATATTTTAAAAATATAACTAATCGTACAGTACAAACACCACATTGTACTAGACGATCTGTTATAATTAGAATGCCCGCCATCCATTAAATTAGACAAAAAATTGAATTTGAAAGTTATTCTAATCTTACTATATGAACATAATTGTATTGTACAATATTTAAAATATTTGCCTAATTTAATCATATGATTAATCAATCAAAATAGCATAATTTTGATCATATGTATGAACTGGATCGTACTATACAATAAATAGAGATGATTTTGACCGTTCCATGCTTCAACTTAGACGAACTGCATTTTTATTGAATTGTTTGTACAATACTAACTGGACATTGTACCGTACGAACATGAAAATTGAACTATTTGTATTGTACTAACTAGTGATCGTACTACATTTTTATTGAACTATTCGTATAGTACCACCTAGACATCATACAGTGCAAACAGACAAATTGAACTGTTCGTATAGTACTAACTAGTGAACATATAATACTATCATGTTAAATATTGTAAATCATACTGGATGATCCTGCGATCTTACTGCACGATCTTTGATGGCTAAAATGCTTTTTAGCATTTTTTGAAGCCCTCTATTTAAGCTTTCTCATAAGACTTTGTTAGAGACTTTAGAAACCATTGAAGCTTCATTTTTCTGGAGAAGACTTGAAGAGAGAACTTGAAAGGGAGAGAGGAAATAGTGGAGTTTAAGAGAGGGAAAATATCTTTGGAGGGAATTTCAAGGGAGTGTGGAGGGGATTTCACACAGTTGCTCTGACAAGGCACCTTAGTACCATCGAATTCAAGATACGTCTTGAGGGAAGTTTTGGGAATAAGAAGATCTCTTTGGTGTTAAAGGACTCGGCTCCTCTACCGCACCAGGGAAGGTGGAAGTGATTTTGTAAAGGCTTCTCTACCTAGCTGTGGGAGCTAAAGGAGAGTCACTAAAGGTTTAGTGCAATACTCGTAAGGTGCCTCTAGGAAGTGGACGTAGGTCAAGTTTTGACTGAAACACTATAAATCTAGTGTGTTCTTTTCTTTATTATTACTGTATTTATTTTTATTACGATTAACTTCATGGTTAAAATTAAAAATTTATCTCTTTATCATGAATGTAATTCACTTCAGCATCAAGTTATAAAAAGATATTTCTTTTCATTAAAGAGATTTTAAAATATCCAATTCACCCCCTCTTATGCATCTCATACTTTCACCCCTTTTCCTGAGAGGTTAATCATAATAAATTTTAAAAAATTGTTCTCAATGTTCTTAGAAGTGTTTAAAAAATTAACCATTAATATCCCCTCCTCTGAAGGTTTAGAACAAATGCCTAGTTATGATAAATTCATGAAGGATATTTTTAGTAAGAAAAGGAAGATTTTTATTTTGAAATAGTGGCATTAACCAATGAATTTAGTGTCTTTCTACAAAAGAAAATTCTTAAAAAGCTTACAGATCTAAAGAGTTGTACCAATCCTTTAACTATTAGAGATAAATTTTGTGGGAGAGCTTTGTGTGACTTTAGATCATGTATTAATCTCATCCATCTATCCATCTTTAAGAGGTTAGATATAGAAGAATTCAACCTACATCTGTCACTCTTTAATTGATTGATACAACCTTTACTTATCTGAAAGGAGTTATAAAGGATGATTTTATCAAGGTTGAGAAGTTTCTTTTCCTGTTGATTTTATTATTTTAGATATGGAAGAAGATAGGGAATACCTCTCAATTTAAGAAGACCTTTTTTAGCAACAAGGAAAGTGAAAGTTTGATAGGTATGTTAAGCCCTTATGAGCTAGTCCCAAGGCTAACCAAGAGGGGGGGGGGGGGTTAATTTGTATTTTAAAAAATCTTTTGATTAAAATATAATCTTAAAATAAAAACCAAGATTCACCATAGAAATCAAAGTGCAAAAATTAGATGCGGAAGAAGTAATAAATTACATACCAGATATATAGTGGTTCAGTCAAACCTTGACCTACATCCACTCCTCGGAGGCACCGTTCGAGTATTGCACTAACCACAATGTCTCTCTTTTAGCCCCCACAGCTAGGCAGAGAAGCTCTTACAAAATCACATCCATCTTCCCCGGTGTGGCGGAGCAGCCGGGTACTTTGACACCAAAGAGATCTTCTTTTTCCTTAAACTTCCCTCAAGATGAGCCTTGAATCCAATGGTATTAAGGTGCAAGTTTGCCGGAGCAACCATGTCAAACCCCCTCCAAAGATCTTCTCCCTCTCTCAAACTCCACCCTTTTCTCACTCTCTTTTAAGCTCTCTCTTCAAGTTTTCTCCAAAAGAACGAAGCTTCAATGGCTACCAAAGACATTTACCAAGTGCCTTTACAAAGCATAAATAGAGGGCTTTGAAAAACCATAAAAATTAATCTTGGTAGTAAAAATTGTCCATGATAATCGCAGGTTTGTCCTGCATGATGTTGTTGGTGAAATTTTGAAAGCATATTTTGAAAAGTTTGATTTTCTTTGGGAACTTTGAAATTGGAATTGAATTCTAATTATAAAATCAAATTATCCCATTAGAAAAGGTATATCACCTTGAAAGGTGAAAATAGAATTTCAGAACGGGATTTAGATTTAGAATTATATATCTCATCTCGAGTATTATGGCTAGATGCTAAAGAGAGCTTCGTATGGCCTCGAAGGGCCGAGATGAGGTTCAACTAAATATCTAGCTACAATAATCAAGAAGTGTGATTGTTAAGTTCATATCCAAAGCTTTATAAAAAATGATATATCTCCACAAAGGGATAAAATATCATTCAATGATATTGTTTGAATACGATGATAATAATAATTTTTAAATTTTCCCAAAGAAATCCAATTAAATTTTGAAAATCAGGTACACGTGTGGTTTTAAATCTCCTACGAGCGCAAGCCCTCGTAGTTAATTACATCATAGAGAGACGGGGTCTGCTATGAAAACTCTCAATTAAAATAATGACAGAAATTTTATTTTAAAGATTTTCTAGGAATGATATCAAGGATGTGAATTTGGAATTTCAAAAGGGAATGGATCAAGGTTGAGCACTTATTGACAAAATTAAGGGAAGAAAGTAGGGGACACTTTTTAGATTCCAGAACCATCCGAAAGTGTCCCAACTCAATCTTAGTGTTGGGCTTTACATTTTTTTATTGAAAGTAGATTTAATTAAAGTTGAGCATTTTATTAGAAATTTGGGATTTTATTCTCGAAGATTGGGATCTTATAATTAGAGATTTACCCCGAATCCTAAATCTAAATTTGGATACTAAACCAAAATCGTCCTAACCTAACTAATGTAGTACTAGATCTGAACTTACCCTGACCTGATTGGGGAGCCAGCTAACCACCTAATCTATTTTAAATTCATGAGTCTGATATTTTATGATAGAGTGGTGGGGACATTTTCTTTAAGGTTTTGAAGAGCTGGGGCCGACATCAAGAGATTTTCTTAATTGGCCCCTGTTGACTTATGTTGGGTGAAAAATGCTAAGGAATAATGCAATTAAAAATTTTGACTCTTTTAAATATGTTTCTAATACAATGCATGCTAGTTGATAACTTAGAATCATGTATGCTTTAAAGTTAAAAATAGGCTTAAAAAAATTTTTAGAAGACTGGGCTTTCCCAGGTCCAGCACATCATCCTCATAGGTCAGATTATTCAGACTCTATTCATAGGTGGGGAAGGGTCTAAATTAAGGAAAGAAGGAATGCAAAAAAATGCATGCAACCCCAGGGTCGATCTCCAGCTAATTCCATAGATTCGTTATCTTTCTATGTTATTTAACTCCTTAAATCTTAAACTTTAAACTATGACTATAAAATTTTTTCACACCCTTACGAGTCTCACGTATTCAGATGAAAACAAAAGAGACACACAAATGCCAAAAAACTAAGAAACACGGATAATTCTATACGCAATCACATCAATAAATTAAATATAAATATATTAATCAATAAATATCCATAGGCTAGTTGCCCTTCACATTATAAACCAGGGTTTGTAGAAAGTAAAGTGGTCGGGCACCACTGACAATGACTCGGATTCTAAACCTAATAGAGATGCAAGTAGTTTTGAGTGGGATACTCTGTCTTCAGATCTTCAATCTTGATCTCCTTCAGGCTTTTCAGATTCTTCGTAGTAGGCTACCCAAATTAATAAGAGGCCACTTTCTTTTAAAGGGAAGGTCACTCTTTCCTCTTTGGATAAGGAAGAAGTGATCCAAATTTAGATCTATAAATAAAAAAGGGCTACTCTCCAAAGGGGTGTCCTTTTCTCTTTGGAATCCAACCTTTGGATCTATATATCCTGACTCAAAACTCCACTTTCATAACACTTAACATTTGCACAAATTACATTTTTGGGGTAGATCCTAAATTGGGTAGTTAGTTGAAGTTATCTAAAATTCTAGGTTTGTTAAGGCTTGAAAGGAGGTTTATGTTAAAGTTTAAATATTAATATATTAAGAACTTATTTAAATATATTTTAAGAGTTAAATAATTACTACCTTTATTTAACACCAAGGCCGTGAAGTTTATTTCATCATCCTTAGGGCTAAGCTAATAGCCTTGTAGGCATGGGTTACCTAGTAGTAATCGGGATTAATTAAATTAATTTAGTTAATTGAAATTAAAGGATATATTAAAATTAAAAATTTTAGTTTGTGACTGAATTTAAAAAGTTGGTTGAGAATTTTATTAACCAAATTATGAAATTACAGAATTTTGATGAATTAACGGATTTTAGGAATTATTTGAATGCATTAACTAAGGGGTCAAAAGTTGACTTTTCAAATTAGAGTTAATCTTGGAGGTTTTAGATTTTTAATAAATACTATACCTTAATATGAGTTCTTAGACTGTTAGCACGCTCAATTCAGAGTTTTCTATAAAACATTATGAACTTTCAAAGTTTGATCCATGATTTGAACTATGGTTGAATGAATTGTTAACTAGATGACCCATGTTCGAATCTTGAGGGAGGAGCCACGCGGTATGCCCAGATCTGGGCCATCTCATCTTTAATTAGACGGTCCAGATCTTCTGATTTTCTCCAGTTCATTTTTAATAGAAAATTTTAAATGCTCATATCTCCCAAAATTCTAAACAAAATTCAACAAAGTTTGAAACACGGCTAGAGGGCAATGTAATCTTCCAACACCTGAAGTTTCTAGGCTTCATGCGTTATAGATTTGTTGCAGTTTCAAATCAAAGTTTTAGAGAAAAGTTGATATATCTTACAATCTTGTGGAAAGATTTTGATGATCTTTGGCTTGTTGGAAAGTCGTTGATATCCTCAATAACTTGGATGAAGTGCCCAAGAACTTTTGAAGGTTGGATTGAAAATTGCTACAGGAATATTCTTTCTCTTTCTTTCCCTCTCTCTCTTCTCAAATTAGGCTCTCAAGTTTTTGCAACCACTCTTGTACTGGCTGGAGGGGCCTTATTTATAGATGGAGATGCTCTCTTATTCTTACTTAAGAGCTAAGATATGTTGGAATTACAAATTTTGGAAGGTAGTGGATAAATACAAAGTGTTGAGTTAAGCATGGTACATCCACTCCTTATAATTATTGTCCCCCTTAATTAGGATAGATGGAAGGCTGTCAAATCCTCATCAAGCATGCTCAAAGAGGATGGAGAGAGCAAGTGGTGAGTATCGCCCAAACTCACCCATGATGAGAGGGGTAATTTGGTATTTTAATTGCCTTTTTACTAGTTTGACTAGTCAACTTGTCAAACAAAATGACATGTCATGCATGGTGGCGTAAGGTGGGCCTTGTGTTAACTTGGAAGGAATATCAAGCGATGAGATTAGAATTTGAGTAAGCATATGGGATTTTGAGGAGATTTTACCAAGTCAAAGTGAATTAACTTGGTTAAATTAACCATAGTTTAACTCCACATAAATTTAAAAACACTCAATGCATCATTAAAAAAACTTAAAGCATCAAATGGAATAGGTTTGAGGGGTTTGATAGAACTGATTTGATCAAATGGTTCATATTAACCCATATAAACCCTTAAAGGTTTAACGAGCCAAACTAGGTTGACTTTGTCAACTAGGTTGACCCAAGACCTAAGTTTGAATCAAACATGTTTGAAATGACAAATGAGATCGAGTAGAGGTGGTTTCAGGAATTAGATCAATCATTTGGGTTAAAATCACCCATTTGGGCCTTTAATGGGCCATTGAGTCAAAATGACTGTTTTGACCCTTAAGGGGCCTTTAGGTCAAACTTGGTTGACCCAGGGTTTGAAATTGAGACTATTAGGTCCAAAAAAGTTTTTAAAAATGATTGGAGGAGGTTTCAAGGGTTGATTAGGTCAAGTTAGGTTGAATTTTGGTCAAAGGTCCAAAAATCCCCTTAAAGGGCATTTTGGTCATTTTGGCCTCAAGTCTATTCTGGGTCAAATTGAATCTAAAAAAAGGTTGATCAATGCTTAGAAAGTTAATATCAAAGGCTTGGAAGGGATCAAAAGGTTCGGAGGGGACTCCAAGGTCAAATTCCATTGAGTGATAGGTCCAATGGCACGAGTGGTAAATATTGGAAGGTTTTACAGCCTTTGGAACTGAGTTTATTTTCTGGAGTTAGAGACATCATATTGAGCTCAAAGTTGGAGGGTTGATCCCAAAGACATGTCCTATCAATATTCAATTGATGGTTTTTGAATCAGAGGTCATTTGACTGAGTTTTAAAATGTTTAAAGTTCAATGGAAAACCCTTTCAGGACTTAGCCTTTTACCATTAAATTTTGGTTTGAAATTGTAGATTTGAATTGGGTTTTGAGTTTGAATAACTGGATTTGAATTATCCAATTCATTTATGATCATTTGGGAAGATAATAAGTGATATGATATAATTGAGGTTTGATAAAAGGTTGGATCAACCAGAGTTTGAGAAAAATCCTAATGACCTCAAAGAAAAATAAGGTCAACAAATGGACTCCCAATATGTGTAGTAGAAGGAACTTTTGCTGCACATATTGGCGTTGACTGAATGGTGAGTTTGAAAAGGATTCTATAATTCTAAGGGATGGAATCACCCAACCTTAGGTCTGTGATAGAAGTGTTACTCCTAATAGACAGATTAACTAGGAAGCTAAGGTAGGCATTTGCCTAACCTTGGGTCTAATGAGGGGTATCACCCAACCATAGGTCTAAAGGATGCTGATAGAAGACTTACACCTAATAGATAGATTAATAGGGAAAACAAGGTAGGGATCACCTAACCTTGGGTCTAAGGAAGGGCATCACCCAACCTTAGGTCTACAAGATGCTGATAGAAGACTTACACCTAATAGACAGATTAACTGGGAAACCAACATAGGTATCACCTAACCTTGGGTTTAAGGAGGGGCATCACCCAACCTTAGGTCTATAGGATGCTGATAGAAGACTTAAACCTAATAGAAAAATTAACTAGGAAACTAAGGTAGTGCTCACCTAACCATGGGTTTAAGGAAGGGCATCACCAAACCTTAGATTTATAGGATGATAATAGAAGACTTACTCTTAGTAGACAAATTAACTAGGATGATCATGTGGGCAGAAAGCTTGCTCCACATAAAGGATCAAAACTGGAAAACTAGGATGGTGCTACGAAGGGCGTATTCCACCACTAGCGAATGTGAATTAGGATGGTGCCATGAAGGGCTTACTCCATCACCAATCCATAGGTCAAAGTCTAGGATGGTGCCACGAAGGGCGTACTCCATCACTAGTGAGTGTGAATTAGGATGGTGCCACGAAGGGCGTACTCCACTACTAATCCCCAAGTCAAATGCTAGGATGGTGCCACAAAGGGCATACTCCACAAGTAGCGAGTGTGAATTAGGATGGTGCTACAAAGGGTGTACTCCACAACTATTCCCTAGGTCAAAGCCAAGATGGTGCCATAGAGGTCGAACTCCACCACTAGCGAGCGTGAATTAAGATGGTGCCACGAAGGGCATACTCCACCACTAATCCCCAAGTTAAATTCCAGGATGGTACCACAGAGGATGTACTCCACCACTTGCGAGTGTGAATTAGGATGATTCCATGAAGGGCATACTCCACCATTAATCCCCAAGTCAAATTTCAGGATGGTGCCACGAAGGGTGTACTCCACCACTAGCGAGTGTGAATTAGGATGGTGCCACGAAGGGTGTACTCCACCATTAATCCCCAAGTCAAATGCTAGGATGGTGCCACGAAGGGCGTACTCCACCACTGGCAGGTCTAATCCTAAGGAAAGGAATGCCCTAACCTTAAAGAAAAGAGAACTGGAAATAATTATTGATGATTTTAAATTCGGTTTGAATTGATTTCTTTGAATTTGAAGAGTTCTTTAGTGTTTGATTTGGTACTCATTAGGCATGATATTTCTTGAAGAACCACCAAAATAATAGGAAACATCTGATGGAATCTTCAGAATTAATCAATTGGCACGAACCTTCCTTATATATCATCTCTAAGGTGGATAATCCAGTCAAAGTTGATTTACTTATGGTGGACTAAAATTGGTCTCCAAAGAACTATGGCCAAGTTTTCTACATGGAAAGTTATGAAGTGACACAATTTATCTCGAGCTTGAATCATACTTGACTTATATGATTTCAAATTTTATTTAGATTGAAAACAACTCTTCAAGGCTTATGAGCTCCTCCAATCAGAGTTGGGCACTCTACTCAGTTGTGACTTAATTAAAAAAAAAAAAATTTCCAGTGATGTAAAATATACCTCTATATGAGAACAAACTTGGACCCAACATAAAGTTTTAATTTACGAAGGGGGTCTTAAAATAAATGATGTTTGTTTTAAGGACTAACATATTTTCGTCAAGAATGAGATTTTGATTCTTAATAGGAGTAGAAGATTCATTCTTTTTGTTGAAAATTTTCCTCTTAATCATTTGGACCCTATCCGAATGACAAGTGGGAACAAATTCAGAAATACAGTGAGAAGTAAAGTGACTCAAATTGACTCGAAAAGAGCCAAGGGTTTGGATTCTACTGACCCATATCAATTCTCATGAAAACTAAATTAGGTTCTCCCTTGTATAAATTTTAAATCAATTTCAAAAAGGCTTAAGTTTAATAGAGAAATTTAATATTTTCAATTCTCTTGCATAGAATTTTTATCTAAGACTGTCTATGCAAGACAATAAATCTGGATTCAAGATTTTTCAAAGTTAAGCTATTATATATGATTGGGCTCTTTAAGATTAAAGGATTTAAAAAGAAGGAATCCTCTTTCACCTTTTTTTTTTCTGAAGTGCTTTGTACACCTTTTTATTTCATTTCACACTTTGCACTTCTTTTGAATTTGATTTTTTTAATACACTTTGTGTATTATTTGAATTTTTTTTTTTAATAAGAGGCTTCACTTTCTTTAAAACCTTAGAATGATTGATGCCCTTTCATTTTTTAATAGGATTATATCTCATGTATAAGAGAAGAGAACTCATTCTCTTACGCATGGAAAAATAATCTCCAAATTGGACCCAATCTTTAATAAGAATATTAGCTTGACTTGAAAAATCATGGAATAAATTTAAAGCATGCAAGAGGTGTCTACAAGATAAAAAATTGAGATACGATGGAGAAGATTTTCATTTCAAAAACCAACTTAAGTTTGATACAAATTTTAATTTAAAAATCAAATCGACCCACAGAAGTATTGGGAGGGAAGGGCCTTTAAAGATTCGGTGGAGTCAACCACAACTCTCTCCTATTTATATTTAAAGTAGAGGTCAATTTTCATTAAAAAGATGGATCAGCTATCTTGAAAATTCAGACCTAGTACATTTGGGAAGTGATATGTTTTCTTTAAAAGTTACAAGTCTAGGTGACAGGACCCTATTAATGTAGAATTATATTTTCAAAATCTCTTAGGAGGAAGAGATTTTTGTGGGATATGCACTACCCCTAACTAGTGCTGCATCATCTCAATCTAAGGATCTATCGCAATAGGACCCCTTTTAGAAGTTAAATTCAAATGGTGTCTCTATTTGACAAGATCTCAGATCCAATATTTTTTCCTCCCTAATTACTAGTGACATAGCAATTATGTGAGTGGCACCCCCCAGGTGGTTTTTGCACCTCCTCCTATATAAATGATATAGTGGGGAACATGTAGTAATGTGACCAAAATTCAACTAGTAGAGTGGATGTGTCATAACCCTCAAATAGGAGCCTATGGTTTATTGCTGGTGATTGCTTAGTTCTTTCTTGATTGATTCTCTCTGTGTAGTAGTCAAGAAGGTGTATTGGAGATCGAGCGCTCATTTTTATAACCTCCCTCCTTTGAGTAATAGGAGCAGGGTGGAAAAGATTTCCACCATTGTGGGGTAGGTGTAAGGAGAAATGAGTTATCGGCTGGCCTCAAATTTAACTTGCTTCAAGGCTCCTTCCTCAGTAGTCTTTTTATTCTTAGCAACCTTCTTTCTAACTCTTTGAGGGTAGTTCTTCCACTTATTTTTGCTAGCGACGGGGGTGTTAGAACTTAACCCAATCTCAGATTGAGATGGTAACTCTTCTATTGTTAATGATTCATGGTTTTAATCCTTCTGAGTAGAGGGTACAGTGGTCAAAAGGGTGATAGTGACCTCCATCCTAGAGATGGGGGAGTTAACTTCTGACCCTATTGTAATCTAAGGGGGCATCCCTTTGTATTACAGCAGAGAGATCAATCATTTCTTCTCCATTAACTGATAACTTGAAGTTTTGAAATTCTATTCCAAACTGGATCGAGTTGCCAGAGGTAATTCCTTCTACTATCAACTTTCTATCCATGGAGAAGATAAGTTTTTCAACTATTTGAGTGCTTAAATTGCTGGAATTAAGAAAACTTGGGTTGAATTAGTAAATTTTGGATTAGAATTTAAATTTTGAGCATAATTAATTTTCTATAAATCTTAAACCTCAGCATGTTGAGTTTTCATCCAACAGGGACTTTACAAAATTTATTAGGAAAATTCAAGGAACCTGGCTTGACTCTTTTGATCTTCTAATTAATTTGGAGGGAAAATGTTAAAGCCCAGCTCAGATAGAAGTTTCCCAACTCACCTCTCTATTTGATAGGTCTTTTATTTTAGATGTTGGCTGCACTCACCCAAGAGAGAAAAGTAGTTAAGACTACTGATGAAATAAAATTCTGCCACTATTGAAGATGGAGAGAGAGATTTAATTTTACCGGGCGTGTCATTTTTTTGTGGGTGGAATTTTGAAAGCATGTTTTGAAAAGTTTGATTTTCTTTGGAAACTTTGAAATTTAAATTGAATTCTAATTCTAAAATTGAATTATCCCATTAGAAAAGGTATATCACCTTGATTGGTGAAAATAGAATTTCAGAACGAGATTCAGATTTAAAATTATAAATCTTGTCTTGAGTATTATGGCTAGATGCTAAAGATAACTTTTTATGGCCTCGAAGGGCCAAGAAGAGGTCCAACTAAATATCCAGCTACAATAATCAAGAAGTGTGATCATTAAATTCATATCCAAAGCCTTATCAAGGAAAGATATATCTCCGCAAAGGGAGAAGATATCCTTCAATGATAATTGTTTGAATACAATGATAATGATCATTTTTAATTTTTCTTAAAGAAATATAATTAAAGTTTGAAAAAATTAATTTTGAAAATTAGGTGCATGTGTTGTTTTAAATCTTCTACAAGGATAAGCCCTTGTAGTTAATTACATCATAGAGATATAGAGTCTACTACGAAAACTCTCGATTAAAATAACAACAAAAATTTTATTTTAAAGATTTTCTATGAATGATATCAAGGATGTGAATTTGGAATTTCAAAAGGGAAGGGATCGAGGTTGAGCACTTATTAACGGAATTAACGGAAGAAAGTAGGGGGTACTTCGAGTTTCCAGATCCATCTTGAAATGTCCCAACTTAATTTAAGTGTTGGGATTTACATTTTTTATTGAAAGGAGATTTAATTAAAGTTGAACATTTTATTAAAAATTTGGGACAATATTCCCAAAGATTTGGGTCTTATAATCAGAGATCTTCCCTGAGTCCTAAATCTAAATTTGGACACTAGACCACAATTGTCCAAACCTAACTATTGCAGTGCAAGATCTGGACTTACCCCGGCCTGGATTGGGGAGCCAGCTAACCAACTAATCAATTTAAAATTCATGAGTTTGGTCTTTTATGATAGAGTGGTGGGGACATTTTCTTTAAGGGTTTGGAGAGCTGGGGCTGACATTTAGAGATTCTCCTAATTGGCCCCTTTTGAGTTATGTTGGGTGAAAAATGCTAAGGACTAATGCAATTGAAATTTTTATTTCTTTTAAATATATTTCTAATGCAATGCGTGCTAGTTTACAACTTTGAATCATGTATGCTTGAAAGTTTAAAATATGCTTAAAAATAATTTTTTAGAGGGCTGGGCTTCCCCAGGTCCGGCATATCATCCTCATAAATCAGATTATCCGGAATCTACTCGCAGGTGGGGAAGGGACTAAAACAAGGAAAGAAGGAATGCAAAAATATGCATTCGACCCCGGGGGGATCTCCGGCTAATTTCCTTGATTTGTTATCTTTATATATTATTTAACTCCTTAAATCTTAAACTTTAAATTACAAGTATAAAATTTTTTCACACCCTTAGGAGTCTCACGTATCCAGGCAAAAATAAAAGTGACACATAAATGCTAAAAAATTAGGAAAAGTAGGTAATTCTATATTCAATCACATCAATATATCAAATATAAATAAATTAATTAAGAAATATCCTTAGGCGAGTTGCCTTGTTCATTACAAACTAGGGTTTATAGAAAGTAAAGTGGCCAGGCACCACTGACAATAACCCATATTCTAAACCTAATAGAGACGCAAGTGGTTTTGAGTGGGATACTCTTTGTCTACAGATCTTCAATCTTGATCTCCTTCGAGCTTCTTGGATTCTACGTAGTAGGCTACCCAAATGGATAAGAGGGCACTGTCTTTAAAGGGGAAGGCCACTCTTTCCTCTTTGGGTAAGGAAGAAGTGATCTAAATTTAGATCTCCAAATAGAAAAGGGTTACTCCCCAAAGGTGTGACTTTTCTCATTAGAATCTGACTTTTGGATCTATGTATCCCAACTCAAAACTACACTTCATAATACTTAACATTTGCATAAATTACATTTGTATGAAATAAAGAAATCTAAACACTCCTACAGCGTTATCCTAAGTAGTTGATAAATTAAAAATATAAATTCTCAAACAATTATATATTTGCAAAAAAAAAAACACACTTGCCACACTCTTTTATTACTTGGGGGCTTAGTATCTGAAACACATGTGTAAGCATATTTATAAATGATTTTTATTAAGCTTCCTTTTTATTGCCTTGCATGAGTGTGGCCATCTGCAAAAAACTCAGTGAACATCCAGATCATTCCTATCCAAAGAATAATCTAGTCACTAAATACATCAATCATCTACAGAATGTAGTAAAAGTAAGCAAACACAGTAGGCAATTTCATTCATAACATACAGTAAAACCACAAAAATCCTGGCACACAGCAGAAAAGTAAATACCGACCTAGCCTAGGTCTAGAGTCAGTTATTCTAGCAAACCATTTAAAGTGTGTGTAGAAGGTTGTGTGGTTGGGGTAGATCCTAAACTGGGTAGTTAGTTAAAGTTATCTAAAATTCTAAGTTTGTTAATACTTGAAAGGTGGTTGATGTTAAAATTTAGATATTAATATATTAAGAACATATTTAATTATATTTTAAGATTTAAATAATTACTATCTTTATTTCACACTGAGGCCGTGAAGTTTATTTCACCTTCATTGGGGCTAAGCTAATAGTCTCGTAGGCCTGGGTTACCCAACAGTAATCGGGGTTGATCAAATTAATTTAGTTAATTGAAATTAAAGGATATATTAAAATCAATTTATTTAGTTTGTGATTGATTTTAAAAAGTTGGTTGAGAATTCTCTTAACCAAATTATGAAATTATGGAATTTTAATGAATTAACAGATTTTAGGAATTATATGAATGCATTAACTAAGGGGTCAAAAGTTGACTTTTCAAATTTGAGTTAATCTTAGAGGTTTCAAATTTTTAATAGATACTAGACCTTAATACGAGTTATTAGACTATTAGCATGCTCAATTTGGAGTTTTCTATAAAATGTTATGAACTTTCAAAGTTTGATCCTGATTTGAACAACGGTTGACAGAATTGTTGACTTTTTTTATTTGACAGTATTTTAGAGGTTTAACATTTTTAAAAAATACTTGACCTTAATTGGAGTCATTAGCTTTTGAGTTTGACTAATTTGGAGTTTTCTATAATTAGTTATAAATTTTGAAAGTTTGGGTGTTTAATTGAATTTTAAAACTTATTTAATTAAGGTGGTTTTGCATGTTTTGATCCAAATCAAATCCAAACTGCATGGAATCACCACCAAAAGTCAGGAATTCCTTAAGGGGGTTTTTCCAAGAGTTTGGAACTTTATTTGGGGTTTTTAATAATTTTTAATTAATTGAATTTAATATTGATTTATACTAAAAATCAAATTAAAGGTCTAATGATAGGGATTTTATCTTTCCTAGATAAGAGACTATGTCCTGGTCATTTTGAGATATTATTTGTATTTTTTAGATTAAAATTTAATTTATTATAAATTTTTAAATTTTATAAGTCTTTAAATGGGCTAAATTTTGAGAAGGCTAATTTTCTGACCAAATGAGCTCCAAACTCAGTAAAATTTAAACGTGTGGTTTCAAATGACACTAAGTTTACTATGTTTAAGTTTCACCTCTATTACATATGTGTATAGCTCTCTAGAAATTTTCTAGATATTTATTTAATTATTTTCCCTGGGTGTCTCCAAAAATGACATAATATGCCTAAGATGCTCAACAACATCCCACCAAAATTTGAGATTAATCTGATCCCTGAATTTTAAGAAAATTAAAAAAACATACATTTAAATAAACTCATTTTTTCTTATTTTTTCAGAGCTCAAAATAGATTAAAATTATTTTTAATAAATACTACATAAAAATATCTTTCAAACTAGTCTAAGAATATCCAATTTGGTGAAAAATTCAATTTTTTGTGAATTTTGAAAGATTTTGATAATTTAAAACATTTTTTTAGTCAAATTTGGGTCAAATCAGCCGCTGGCCCAATCATTAACACAGCGGTGCGGCACAGCAGCACAGTACCACATGTCAGATCCTAAATGGGCCACTTAACCTCATCAAATTAATAGATCTGACCGTCGGATCACAAAGCGACGAGATCAACGGATGGGAAGCAGCCACGTCATCACCTGGACCATGGGATGACCCGCATTCGAATCTTGAGGGACGAGCCGCGCGGTATGCCAAGATCTGGGTCTTCTAAGCTTCGATCGAACGGTCCAGATCTTCTGGTTTTCTCTTTTTTATTTTGAACAAAAAATTTTAAATGCTCATATCTCCCAAAATACTCAATGAAATTCAACAAAATTTGACACGCAGTTAGAGGGCACTGTAATCTTCCAACACCTGAAGTTTGGATGCTTCATGTATTGTAAATTTGTTGCAGTTTCAAATCAAATTTTTAGAGAAAAGTTGAGATATCTTACAATCCTGTGGACAGATTTTGATGATCATGGGCTTGTCGGAATGATGCTGATATCTTCTACAACTAGGATGAAGGGACCAAGCACTTTTAACGGATGGATTGAAAACTACTGCAGGAATATTCTTTCTCTTTCTTTCCCTCTCTCTGTTCTCAAATTAGGCTCTAAAGTTTTTTCAACCACACTTGTACTAGCTAGAGGGGCCATATTTATAGATGGAGAAGTTCTCTTGTTCTTACTTAAGAGCTAAGATATGCTAAAATTATAAATTTTGGAAGGTAGTGGATAAATACAATGTGTTGAATTAAGCATGGTACATCCAATCATTCTAATGATTGTTCCCCTTAATTAGGATAGATGGAAGGCTGTGAAATCCTCACCAAGCATGCTCAAAGGGGATGGAGAGGGCAAGTGGTGAGTATAGCCCATACTCACCCATGATGAGAGGGGTAATTTGGTATTTTAATGGCATTTTTACTAGTTTGACTAGTCAACTTGTCAAACAAAATGACATGTCATACAAGGTGGCATAAGGTGGGCCTTGTGCTGACCTAGAAGGAATATCAAGCTATGGGATTAGAATTTGAGTAAGCATATGGGATTTTGAAGAGATTTGACCAAGTCAAAGTGAATTAACTTGGTTAAATTAACCATAGTTTGACTCCACAAAAATTTATAAATGCTCAAAACATTATAAAAAGTACTTAAAGCATTAAATGGAGTAGGATTGAGGTTTTTGATAATATAGATTTGATCAAATGGTTTATATTAACCCATTTAAACCCTTAAAGGGTTAACGGGCCAAACTAGGTTGACTTGGTCAACTAGGTTGACCCAATACCTAGGTTTGAATCAAACATGTTTGAAATGAAAAATCAGATCAAGTAAAGGTGGTTTCAGGAATTAGATCAATCATTTGGGTTAAAATCACGCATTTCGGCCTTTAATGGGTCATTAAATCAAAATGATTGTTTTGACCCTTAAGGGGCCTTTAGATCACTTGGTCAACCAAGTTGACCCAGGGTTTGAAATTGGGACTATTAGGTCCCAAAAAGTGTTTGAAAATGATTGGAGGAGGTTTCAAGGGTTGATTAGGTCAAGTCTGGATGAATTTTGGTCAAAGGTCCAAAAATCCCCTTAAAGGGCATATTGGACATTTTGGCCTCAAGTCTATTCTGGGTCAAAGTTGAGTTTTGTTAAGGATGTTAAGCCTATATGAACTATTTCCAAGGCTAACCAAAAGAGAGGTGAAATGATATTTTAAGAATATTTCACAATGAAAAATACGAACCAAGATTCACTAAAAAGAAAACCAAAGCGTGAAAATTAAATGCGGATATAAAAAGGAAAGAACACACCAAATTTATAGTAGTTCAGTCAAACTTTGACCTACACCAACTCCTCAGAGGCACCCTCCGAGTATTGCACTAAACTCAATATCTCTCCTTTAGCCCCCACAACTAGGCAGAGAAGCCCTTACAAAATCACTTCCATCTTCTCCGGTGCAGCGGAGTAGCTGGTCCTTTAACACCAAAGAGATTTTCTTCTTTCCAGAACTTCCCTCAAGATAAGCCTTGAATCCAATGGTACTAAGGTGTATGCTCATTGGAGCAACTGTGTGGAATCCCCCTCCACACTCCCTTGAAACCCCCTTTAAAGATATTCTCCCTCTCCCAAACTTCACCCTATCCTCTCTCCCTTTCAAGCTCTCTCTTCAAGTTCCCTCCAAAAGAATGAAGATACAATAGCTGCCAAAGACACTTACTAAGTGCCTTATCAAAGCTTGAATAGAAGAGCTCAAAACAAGCTCATTAATTATAACTTGTCGACTTTATCATCTAGGACGATATGTATATCATCTTGGCCAATCAGCATAAATTAAGCCCAATCAGCCAGGATGATTTGGGACTATTAGAAGAAATTTGTTCATATAGTTCAGGACGATAAAATATCATCCTAGCTGATTAGTACTAATCCTTGAATATCGTCCTGAATATTACCCTGAATAAGAACTGTCTGATGTCCAATCATCTAGTTGATGGTCCCGATCGATCCTGCGATCATTCAGGACGATGTGATCGTGTAATCAAATCTTAATTTCTTTTCTTAAATTCTAGATTAATTTAAGAAAAATTGTGTTTGATCGGTCAGGCCAATGCCCAGGATTATGCCCAGAATGATATCCAAAAATAAGTAATACCTAAATAGATCTGGAGGTAGATTCTTTCTGATTTGAGCCTATCATCCTGACTGATACAAAATCATCCAAAATGATGTGCTTAATGATGGCTACCTTAACAAGGGTGCCCTGATTAGGGTTTTCTTTTTTGAACTGATTGTCTAGGCCGATATAAATATCGTCCCGGACGATATTACCAAAAATAGTACACTCTAAGAACGAGTTAGAAATTCTTCCAAAGTGTGTGTGTGTGTGCAAGGTTACTTAACATCAGGAGCCACACCAATTATAATAGACTCAAGAAAGGAAAAAGTACAAACTAACTCAGACCTAATCTACCCAATCTTGAGCTAGTTCCAATTGCAGTCTGATCTTGTGGACCAGAAATGTCAGTAGGCAAGGCAGTCGTAGAGAAACAAAAGTATTTTCTATCAGCAAAATCACAATCCATGAATTCAGATTTGCAACAATCTCTTCCTTTTTTATGATGGCAAACATTACTGGTTAAATTTGCAAAAATGAAAATATTTTTTCCTAATCTCCCACTTACTAAAATAAAACTTTAAAAATAGGAGAAATCAAAAAATTTTGTTGTTTAAAAATAATAAAGATATAAATAAAATAGTACGTTCTCCCCCTTTGACATTATAAAAAGAGAATGGGCACGAAAAAGTCTTAAAAAAATGAGAAAGTTACCTCTTGATTTTACTAAAAAACTAAGGAATGGATTGACAACGCATAATCCGCAAAAGGTAAGAAATTCAAAATTTGTTAATATAAGCTCAAGTTCTTTTAAAAGCTCAAAAACGTTTTAATCCAATATCCAAATCAAGGAACAAATTAGAAAAAGAAATAGTAATATTTTCAAAACTCTTTTTATAAAACATATTTAATAGAAGATTAATGCAAAAATTGGTGAATCAAGAATCATGATTTTCAAGCTCAACTATCAAAAATATCAAGGGTTTTCTTAAGCTTTAAGAAGTACAAGAAAGGTAAGCTTATTTTTTGTGGGCTCATTTTATGCCTCTTATTACTTGTTTGGCACACTTTGCACATCTTTTAATTTTTGATACACTTTATGTATCTTTCTCAATTTAGCATTATTACGCATCTTTTTATTTTACTTCATTGGCCACATTTTTTTGGAATTAAATATGCAACCTTTCTAGAATTTTAAAAACTAAAGCAAACTCATTCTATTGACGAAACAAACTACTTGATTAGGAAAATTATGAGGTGGATTCAATAACTTGTAAGAAATCTTTATAGGATAGATAAAATGTAGGGAGATGAAAAAATTCAATTTCAAAATTCAATTTGTAATATGATGGAGATTTTGAATCAAAAGTAAGATAACCTCTTTAAGAAAAGATAAAGAGAGACAAAATCATGAGTTTCCTTCTTTTGACTATTTTTAGAGAAGTCAACCATAAATTACATAAAATTTTAAGAAAAAATGGGAGGTAAAATTTTCATTTAAAAAAAAAATGATCTTTAAAAAAGATTTGATTTTCTAAAGTATATTGGAAATAAAAAAGTAATATGTGTGTGTTGATCAGAGAAAAATTCACAAAAAAAATAAAGATAAATTTAAAATTTTAACGTAACAAAAAGAAAAGAAAAAAAAACAAAAATAAAACATTGAAAATAAACAAAAACACAAAAAACAAATAATAACACAACGAATAAAAAAATGCATACACAAATAAATAAACACACAAAAAATCTTTAAACATCGTCTTGCTCCTGATCTGATGATTAAGAAGCTAGGTATGCCCAAGTTATTTTTTTCTTTTCATTATTTACCCATTTTATAATTTGCTCAGCTTTACTCTTTTCTTTTATAGGAATAGTTCTCAAATTAGGGCACTGATTTTTCATATGCCCAGGTTTCCTATGTCCAAAACAAATTAAATAAGAAGAAATCTTAACATTATTACCATTTTACCTATGTTCTATTTTTGTTGATACTTAAGCTTGTATTTTAGTAATCTTTTCATTTTACTTGTTAACTCATCACTTTCATCATCAACTAAACCACTTTTCTCCATGTCTTCAGCTTTTAGCACTATCATTTCACCTGCATCCAAAAGTCTTTGACTCAAACTTTGCTCGTAGGCAATGAGTGAGCCAATAAAATTATCAATAGAATATTCATTCAAAATTTTTGATTCACAAATAGCAACAAAATTTGGCGTCAAACTTTTCAAGTAGATAACATAGAATTTTATTGACTTTTCAAAGTTTGATAATTTTTTACCTAAAGCATGCAATGATGTCACAATTTGAATAAACCTAGTATATATGTCTAAGATCATCTCAAAAGATTTCATGTAAAATAGTTCATAATCATGCATTAAAGTATTCAACCTGGATTGCTTGATTTCACTAGTGCTCGTATATAATGTGTAATTTATTCCAAATTTCCTTTCCAATAGTGCACGTGGAAACAAATATACAATCTTTAGAATTTAAAGCAAAGAAAAAATAATTTAACGATTTAGCATTAAATTGAGCATTGATTCTTTCTTCCCCATTCCATTAATTAAAAGGAATGTCAGTTTTAATTCCATCTATAACACGTAACTGTACAGAATAACCAAATAAAATCATTTGTCACATTTCGTAATCAATTGATTGCAAGAAAGTAGACATGCATATTTTTCAAAAATCAAAAGTAATATTTTCAAATAAAGGTGGTCGGGTGATTGAATAGCCTTCTACAATATTACGATTACAAAAATTAGCCATGGATCGAAATTCAAAAGGTTTCAAAAACTCAATTTTATGAATCCCGCTCTGATACCATTTGAAAGTTCGTTAGGGATGTTAAGCCCTTATGAAATGGTCACTAGGCTAACCAGGAGGAAGGGTGAATTGATATTTTAAAAAATCTTTCGATAAAAACATAATCTTAGAACAAAAACCAAGATTTACCATAGAAATCAAAGTGTAAAAATTAAATGCGAAAGCAGTAATAAAGAATACACCAGATTTATAGTGGTTAGGTCAAACCTTGACCTACATCCACACCTCGGAGGCACCCTCCGAGTATTACACTAACTACATTGTCTCTCATTTAGCCCCAATAGCTAGGCGGAGAAGCCCTTACAAAATCACTTCCACCTTCCCTGGTGCGACAGAGTAGCTGGGTCCTTTGACACCAAATAGATCTTATTCTTCCCAAAACTATCTTGAAGACGAGCCTTGAATATAATGGTACTAAGGTACAAGTGTGGACCTCTGAAAAGAGCACCGCGCAAACGGGTCGATTGGAAGGGCAGATTGGATCATGCATACGACTAACCATTGAGGATAGAGGCTGACGCAAACACACCTCGATGGATAGTAATATACACAACCTAGTCACGGGTTTCCCCCATTCGATACAAAGGCTCGAATGGGGTTTAGTAGATGTGGGGCCAAGTTTCCCACGGGCGCAAGCCCCCCTGGTTAATTACATCCCGGGCCGAAGCCCGAGAAAACTCTCCATTAAGGATCATATATTATCCTTTCTTAAAGTGGAATTGACACAAGGGGTAGACTAACAAGTCCTACTCAAAAGAAAAGAAGGGTCCCAAAGGGTTGAATCAGACATGGGTGGTCCACACCAACATTCGGAGGCTCTAGGGTACTAAAGAGAAACTTGAGAAACAAAAACCAAACACTCAATCACATGCATGAGAGAAGGGATGGAGGTGGCGTCATCCTGTGACGCGGATAAGTAGGATTTATAGTTCCTGAAAGGAAGAGACCTACCTACTATTTAAGGCATACTACGAGACCGAATGTAATAGCCTCGAATCCTAAATCTAGTTTGGACTTAGTGTTCGACACACACTAAGACCAGTGTCCTAGCTAATGCGATGCAAAGATCTGGACTTATCCCGGCCTGGATGGGGGAGAAGACGTCAGAACGACATCTCTCAAGAAAGCTGGAAGAGATATACCCACTGTAAAGTGTGTAAAGGGGCGATCTCATTCCAAAGGAGTAAAAAGAACTCGAGTAGCGAGGGGGCACCTCAACTACAGAAGGTAGGACTAAGCCTGGTGAAAACAATCCTCAAGAGGCTACAGTGGTGAACTCATACTAACTGATGGGGACCCTGTAAGAGGTAGAAACAAGATCAAAACATCCAAAGGACCTCTCCGGCAGCTAGGAGTCGGATCTCAATGGGAAAATAAGTGGTAAAAGTATCTGAAAGAGCTGACTCTCTACTAGAGGATCAAAACTAAAGAAAAAGGTGGTGGTAGCATCTAAGGTGTGATGCTCCGTATCATCAAGTAAGGGAAAAAAGAGCCAAAGTAGTGAGGGAGCACCCTCTCTACTGAGGGTAACAACTCTGAGTAAGTAAAACCTCACAGTGGTAACACCCACACAAACTAGTGGGACCCTGTGGGAAGTGGAAGTGTCCTCAACTCATTCATAAGACTAATCTGGTGACTGAGCCTAGTGTATGAATGGTAGGATATATCACGAAAAGGAGTAGGAGAACTGATCTTCTGCTAGAAGTTCAAAGTTCTCAAAGTAGTGATGTTGATATCTGAGGCAAGGTATACTACATCACTACAAGAAAAATAGCTCTACGTAGTAAGGGGACGCACTCACTACCTGAGGATAGTAATCATGTATAAGATTGATAAAATATCAGAAGGGTCACAGTGGTAACACCCACCCTGATCGGGTAGGACCCTGTGAGAGGTGAAAAACAACTAAACAACATCCATAGGGATACTCTAGCAGCTAAGAGTAGGGAACGAATGCTAAAGTAAGCTGGTGAAAGAAGCCAAGGAGTCGACCTTCCAATAGAAAACAGGAGCTCCTGAAACTGTGGTGTTAACACCTGAGAACAGATGTACTACATCACAGCACAACTCTGAGGTGACAAGGGAGCATACCTGACACCTAATCTGATAATCATGAGTGAGATCTATGATTATCATAAGACCACAGTGGTAACACCTACCCTAATTAGGTAGGACCCTGTGCGAAGTGAGGGTATCACTGCCACATTCATAGGACTACTCTGGCAGTTCAGAGTAGTTTATGAATGGGAGGTAGACTGCCAAAAGAGGGCAGCATGGGGCAATCTCTTCTCAGAAAGACCTAAGCCCAAAAAGTAGTGATGGTTACATCTCAAAATATAATGTACTACATCACTAACGAATAAATGCATTTAAAATCATATAAGCTCATCGACCAACTAAGTGGGAATTCAACCTTGAAGAGATCGTCAAAGTACTCTCAAGGGAGGAGAAAGATAAATTTTTGGGGAATTTGAGCTCTTAGGGAGTTTTACCGGGTTCCTCCTGTGACAAGGGCAACCTATTTTGCTCTATCGAGAGCTTCCCTCTTTTATCACATGTATATATATACATATGTTTTTTTTTTTTTAATCGAGGTCACATTCAAATCATCTGAATGAGCTAACGAACACAATCATATCGAAATAACAAAGATCAACATCAAGATAGAAGATCAACACTACCACACCTGACTAGCATAGGATGGTGTGGACCTAACATCCTACCTCTAAAAGAGTCTAAACTAATGACTCATGCATCCCTGATCACATTCAACCCATATGAATGGACCGGGTGCTACATCTATCAGATCAAGACTGATAGGAAGAAGAGAATCTCATAGGGATAAAGGATCAGTATCACCCCACCTAACTAACATAGGTGGATATGGACCCAATATCCTCTCTCAAAAGAGTGTAATCTAAAAAGACTACGACATTCCCGATCAAATTCAACTCATGTGAATAGACTGGGGGCTTCAACTATCAGAGCAGTCATCCTCATTCACTCTTTTGATCTAGTTAGGTGAATGTTGGACCTATTTCTCCCTTTTGTACAACCATTTCTATATGATTGTGTGTGATCATTGGATGATTATATGGTTGTGATATGATTGAGCATTTTTTAATTCATCTTTGACCTTTCTTCACCTTTGTTTTTTTCTTTTTAAATATTTAAATTAAATTATTATAATTTTTCATTATAAATATTTGCACCAAACCACCATGAAGCATCTTTATATGACCCCTCCTTTCTTCACCTTTGTAGGTTTACAATGGGGTGAAGGATATATCCTCATGTTTAGTTCAAAATAGATCTTTCTAATTTAACCTGATCCAGATTAATGCATTTCAGCCCTGTCAAATTTGATTTGACTCAAATCATCATCAATTTAGGTTCAATTTTATCAAATTAATTTGAATGAATCAAATTGAACCCAAATTGACTCAAATCAAGTTGAATCGAGTCCAATTTTGACCCAATTCTAGCCCAATTAACTCAAGAATAATTCCAATTTACTTTTTATCCAGTTTGAATCCCCTCCCAAATCAGGAAACTCGATCAGCTTCCCCAAGTTTATTTAGATTCCTAAGCTTGGTGTGGTATAGTGTCCTAATCGGGCACTATCCCTTTTTTAGCATGGAATCAGACAGCTTTAGCATAACTGAAGAAATGATGAACACTCACAGTTTTAAGGAAGTTGAGAAAATTTGCACTGGCATCGCTCTGCTAGGATTTTTCCTCTCCATCCCACTGATCTGCCCTCTCCATTGTTCTCCCCTCCGGCTCTGCCGGAGGACCTCTCCCCTCATTCCCTAGATCGAATCCTAGCTCCTCCCTTCCAATTTCCACCTTTTGTGTCTCCAGCGGGTGGAGCATTCCCTGCTCCACAATGCAATTAGAACTTGGTATTTTCTTCTAATGATCCTTCCTCTAAAGGACTTCACCTTTCCCATTACCCCTCTGAACTGGAAATCATCCCTTTTTCTAGTAAAAAATTATCTAAATGCACATATTGAGTCTATGCTTGATCAGGTACTCCATAGGCTGAAGGCCTTTTTATGAGGTGTTGTTAGGCGCCATCAAGAAAACATGGTCTTAAAGGTTTGAAAGTTCATTAGGGATGTTAAGCCCTTAAGAACTAGATCGAGGCTAACCAAGAGGGGGGGGGGGTGAATTGGTATTAAAAAAAATTATTTAGGTAAAGCACAAAATAAAAAAAAACCATAGAAATCAGATCGAGTGCAAAAATAAATAAATGCAGAAGAAAAACAAAGAAGGATCACACCGGATTTATAGTGGTTCGGTCAAACTTTGACCTACGTCCACTCTTCGGAGGCACCCTCTGAGTATTGCACTAACTAAGTGTCTCTCCTTTAGCTCCCACAGCTAGGCGGAGAGGCCTTTACAACCGACTCCTTTTCACCAACCCCAATGAGGCAGAGAACTGACTCCTTTTGCTTCCTCCTAAAGCGGGGAGAGAACCCAGACCTTTTGTTGAAGTAGACCTCCCAAGGACGAAGGACAAAAAATGAAGACGAGGACTTGAAACCTTGCTTGGAGAAACCTTTGTGAACCCTCTCACAAACTCCCCCTGGCAAGTTCCTCTCTCTCTCTCTCTCTCTCTCTCTCTCTCTCTCTCTCTCTCTCTCTCTCCCTCTCCCAAGGCTCTCTCAGGTCAAGACAACAGCACTCAAGGTCTTGTTGCATGAGAAAATTCAGGTCCTTTAAATCGAATTTCATGAACCGACTTTATCATCCAGGACGATAGGAATATCGTTCTGGCTGATCAGTACAAAATAAGCTCAATCAGCCGGGATGATTTGGGACGATCAGAAGAAAATTGGTTACATCATTCAAGCCGATATTATATCATCCTGGCCGATTAGTTTAAATTTAAGTACAATCATCTTGAACATTGCCCAGAATAGATGCTGGCCGATGTCAATCGACCAGGATATCATCCTGGCCGATTCTGCGAACGACGCGGTCGATGTGATCGTATCAATCAGCCTTAATTGCTTTCCATAATTTCCATATTAATTTAGGCATAATTATGCGGTATCGTCCAGGCCGATATGGAGATCGTCCGGGCTAATTTTTTAAAATAAAGAATACCTAAATTGATCATGGTGGCTGATTCTTTCTGATTTGAGCCTATCGTCCTAGCCGATACAAGTATCGTCCAGGATGATTTGCTTAATGACGGCTACTTAACCAGGATGCCCTAATTAGGGTTTCTATTTTTAGTTGAATCGTCCAGGACGATATAAACATCGTCCAGGCTGATGTACTCAAAATAGAAAAACTCAGAAAATCCATCAAGTGTGTGTCTGTGTGTGCAAGGTTACTTAGCATTTGGAACCACTTTTACAATTGAGTCAAGAAAGGAAAAAATATAAACTTGACTCAACCTAAATCTACCCGATCTTGAACTGGCTTGAGTTGCATTTGATCTTGTGGTCCTGAAAAATTAGTACGCAAAGTAGTTTTAGAAAAACATGAATGTTTACAATCATCAAAAGTCTAATCCATAATCTCAGATTCACAACAATGTTCTCTCTAACTCCTATGCCTCAGTGAAGGTTTTTTTTTTTTTGTTCTTGTTCTCTTATTTGGAAGACTTTGACATGGTGTGGTCCAGAGGTGTCTGGTTCCTACTAGGTAAGCCATTTGTTCTTCAAACATGGCATCCTAAATTTAAGCCACAGAGGGAAAACTTCTCCTCCATTCCTATTTGGATAAAAATATACGATCTTCCATTAACTTGCTGAAATTCTGAGTGCATTTCTAGAATTGCAAGCATGGCCAGGGTGCCCCTTGCTGCCAATTCCCTAACAGCTCAAAAGACCCGACTAACCTTCACTAGAGTATGTATTTTAGTTAACTACGAGGCTACATACCCGAAAGAGATTTCAGTATCCCTAAATGGCGATGATGTCTTCTTGAAGGTGCAATACGAATGGAGACCTACCCCATGTGAGCATTGTAAGTCTTTAGTTCACTATTCCTCCTCACTCCTATCTAAAACTGAATCCTCAACTTAAGAGCCAGGCAACCCCTCCATTATGGTTTCTAAGGATCAACCCCACAAAGGCAGGAGCTTCACCAGAAAGCCTAGAAATAATCAACCTCATGAAGTCTATACCAGACAGACTATAAATAACCACAGCCCTTCTCATAAGACATTCAACAAGAACCCCCTTCCACTATTACAAACCCCCTTACCATCCCGCAAAAGCCTTATACAAAAAATTCTATTAGGCAACCACTTCATTGTCAACCTCATTCCCCCCCTCCACAACAACCTACCCCCAATAACTTCATCGAAGTCACCAAAATTGCTCCCCACCCTCCCCAAGCTGAGACTAGTGCTTTTGCGGCTGGTCTTACCATTATTCCCAACCTTAATACCCCGACAGAGGAGGATTCCTCTTCATCCTGCATCTTGCATAACCAAAACACCTCCTCACCTCCAAGAGTCCTTTCTCATAATAAATTTGATTCTCTTCAACATTAACATGAGATAAATAATCAACCACAATCTTCAATCTTTACTGATTTGGATAACAAATATCATAAACCTCAGGAAATAGTTCAACATTCATCTAGTTTTGTTCTTCCTAAAAAGTCTGCTAGGGGGAAGCAAGCCAAGAAGCCCCCTCCTATCTCTGTTACTTGATATTTTTACTGTCCGTTGTGGCATGGAACATCAGTGGGTTTAATTATCCTGATAAAGTCTTGTGTTGCAAACATTTAATTGTGTCCTTTAAATTAGATATGTTATGCATTTGGGAGAATAGGATTTTTTATCCTTCTCTCCAAGACCCCTTTTTTGAAACTTCACATTATGTCTTCTCCAATGAGCATAGTTGTAATAATTTTGAATACTCTTCATCGGGGCATATATGGGTTAAATAGAATGTTTGTAAGATGAAATTTCTCCCTACTCACTTCTCTCCTCAGCTTATTTATGGTTCTATCACTGTTAGAAGCCTCCCTCTGTTCCAACTTATTATTATTTATGCCTCTAATAGTGAAGCTGAGTGAAAACATCTTTGGTGTCATATTAGATAGATTTCTCCATCTCATGATACCCCTTGTATTCTCATGGGAGATTTCAACTACTAACATTTTGTATCTAAAAAATGGGAGGTTTGGGTCTCACACAAAGTTTTTTAGTGGAATTTAATTTCATGAGTTTTGGTAATAGCTTAGTGGACCTGCATTCGGTTGGTTGCACTTATACCTAGTACAACCAATGCTCTGACAATATGATTCACATTAAATCAAATAGGGCTCTTGTAAATGATACCTGAATGAGTTCCTTCCCTAACTCATTATGCTCTTTTCAAAGTTTGTCCTACTCGGATCATTATCCCATTATCCTACATTATGGAGTCTATTTTCACTCTCATTATAGATTCCTTTTTAAAAAATTTTGGACCAATATTGATAGGTATTGGGGTTTACTATTAGAGGTTTTCTCTAAGCCTTATACTTAAAAACCTTTATCTCACCTATGCCACATCCTTAGATAGCTAAAAGGTTACATAAAGTAGGAGGTTTGGGCAAATTCTTCTTGTCTCAATATCCTCCTTGATGATCTTCATATGAAACAACTAGAATGTTTAGGGAAGGTACATGATGATCCAAATAACCCCCTACTAAATGCCTCTTTTAAGGAAATCAATTATAGATCATCGAAAGAGCGAAAGTCAAATGGCTAAAACACAAAGAGGATGATCTGAAATTTCTTTATGCTAAAATCAAGAGTAGAAATGGTAGCAACAAGGTGGTTGTGAATTTTTTTGTTACTAATCCCAACTCTACTGATCTAATGTGATCTCCTACATTATTTAGCATTTCCAAGCTTTATACAATCCCACTCCCCCCCTCCCCTCCAACATGGATGTGGTTATTTTCTCTATTGGTTATGCTTTCCAAGATCACTATTCTACCCCCTCAGTCAATATGTTTTTGATGTTGAGATTAAAAAAGCTATTTTCTTGGGGCCTTCCACCTCTGCTCCTGGACCAGACATATACAACTTCCATTTTTATAAATCGAGGTGGCACATTATAGGCCCAATGGTGTGTAAGGATGTGAGATCCTTTTTCTATAAAGCTTATATTTCAAATGGTGTCAAAGCTATAGCTCTTTCTCTCATCCCTAAGCACAAGAATGCTACTTCTAATTCTGACTTCAGGTTGATAGCTTTATGTAATGCTTTATATAAAATTATTGCTAATATGCTTAAGCCTATCATGCCCTTCATTATCAAGGATAATCAAGCGGGCTTGTCAAATTTAGGGTGTCTATGGACAATATTCTGCTTGCTGACGATATTCTCACTCTTGCTCATTAAAGGGGAGGTATTAAGTACTTCAGTGCATAATTAGACATTCACAAAGCTTTTGATACTATATCTAGGACATTTCTGATTGCCAGAATGGTACATAGAGGATTTCCCAATACTCTTGTTAGCTGGATAAAAGACTGCATATTAGATGTGAACTTCTCTATTGTTCTCAATGGTTTCCTTGAGGGATATTTTTCTTCTTTTGCTAGCTTAAGGCAAGGATGTCCTCTTAGCTCATACCTTTTTGTCTTGTTATGGATGCTTTATACAACATTTTAGATGAAGGAGGTTTCAAAGGGATTACAATTGAAAAATTCACTCTTTCCCACCTTCTCTATGCTAATGATGTGCTGAATTTTGGAGAAGCAAGCTTAGAGAACTGTTAAAAATTGTCTAGCATCCTTAATTCTTTTGCCAATGTCTTTGGGTTTCATGTTAATTTTGAAAAAAGTTATGTTATTCTCCCTAAGAATCTGTGTAATCAGGAAGCTATTTACCAAGCTCTTTCTATACATAACACTAGCTCTAAGATTACTTATTTGGGAATCCCTCTATCCTTCAATAGTCTTAAAGTTGCTGACTCCTTGCTTCTTATGGAAACATTATCAAAAAGTTGTCAGGCTAGAAAGCCAACCTTCTCTCTTGTGCTGGTAGATTGTAATTCTTGAAATTCACTATATTGAACTCCATTGCATATTTGATTTGTGGTTCTATTTTGCCTAAAATGGTTATTAATTTTTTCAAGAGAACCTCCTTCAAGTTTCTATTTTTTAGAGAATCTGTTAGTAACAGGAAAATTCATATGGTGTCCTGGGATACTGTTTGCAAGCCCAAGAGTAGGGGGGTTTGGGTCTCCCATAGCTGTCTAACCCTATAATATGCTTTCAACAGTTCTGTGATTTCTAGAATGTCTAATAGTTTTTCTCCTTAATCTACTTGGCTTATTTGTAGATACACCTCTTCATGGCACCCTCCTTCATCTTATGCATCTAATTTTTAGAAATATGTTTGTAATACTATTGTTGCTACTAATTAAGTCTTGCTTTCAATTTAGAATCACTCCATCTGCACCCATTTCCTTGCACTCGGATCTTGGTGCCACAGTGTTACTTTAGCGAAATTCTCTGAGAGGCATCTTTTGCTGAATGCTTCTCATTCAGATAACCTCCTGTGGGATTTCAATTCGGGACTTAACTGGTGCTTACCCGACTCCTTACCTGTGTCTTTTCGTAATGTTATTAGTAATATCTCAATTCTGGACAACTTTGTCTCTTGCTTACTTTGGAACAACATGACTAATAATAAATTTGGAGATTAAGTCAATGATTTTTATAATCATTTGCCACATGGCCCTCGGGATAGGATGATTTGGCATCCCAAGCATGTTTTGTGTTACTCTGTTTATGCATGGCTTGTTATAATTGGGGGCTTGAAAATAGTAGAAGCTTTTCACAAACATAATATACCCGTTCCTCTTATTTAAAATTTGTGCAATGCAAATATTGTATGTGCTTCTCACTTGTTTTTTGAATGCACTTACTCTTTCTTTATTTTATCTGATCTTATGCCTTGGACTAAGGGTCTCATTCTAAGACCCACTATTCTGCACCTTTTTGAATGGATTAATGGAGATTTAAATGTACAACAATCTATTTAAAACCTTTATATGCTAATTTCGTGCTGCTCCGTCTACCATATTTGGAAAGAGAAAATGATAGGAGATTTATGAACAAAATGCATAGTTGCTCTACCATTTCTCTAAGTATAAAAAATCTATGTTTGAGAAAGTTCTCAAGTGGAAGCATTCCTTCAAATACTTGGATATGCTTTAATCTAGGATCAACTTCAACTCATGCTTGCTATTGCATGTATAATGATGGTTCTTTCCTACTCTGTTATGTGCCTTTTTCACTAGTCTTTATGCCTTGCCTTGGATAATGATGTGGCTCCTATTTCAGGATCCCTTTGGATGGTCTTTTGGCAACCAGGGGTTTGATCTTACTTTGATTTGCTGGTTTTATTTCTTGAGTCCAGGCTCTTGATGGCTTAGGGAGCTCTATTTTTTGTGCTTTTAGTCTCTTCATTATGTGTTGTTTTTTTGAGTTTTTCCTACTCGTCCCATTTTTAAGCAGGTTTTATTTTGGTCTCTAATGAGCGAGCTCCTTTTTTGTAGGGCAAATTTTGTTTTTCTTACTCACTTGTATTATTCACTTTTTCAATGTACAGACTAAGCCCCAATTTTTTTTTTTAAAAATGACGTGCCATTCTCGTGCTTCTCCTCATGATGCCTAGTGAGAGGACATCAACTAGCTCTACCTACTTAGAAGCCTTCCCATTTTTATAGGGACACGATTCTAATATACCCAACTCTAGCCCTCAGAGTCCAGACTAGATTTTTCTCACTAGCGAATGGCTCTCCCCCTGCTCTTCTCTATTCATGAGATTCCCCTCTTCCTTACCTTTGTCATTTGAGTCAGTCCAGACACACTCCCACTCCCTCCTCCCTCTCTCTGTCCTGATAATCTATCAGGCACACATGAAGAGCATGAACCCCCCTTCAGCCGATTTCAAACCTCCAGGCCAGCTTCCTGACTGGATCCCCATCTCTCCTGAACTCCCTCTTTCATATGAGTAGGACCCAGCCGAAGCCCCCTCCTTTCTTCCTATTTTGTACATGTTAGGGCCCGTAGTCCTTGCTCTCTAGATCAAAACAACCAACTTAGCTCTCCCCTCACTCCTGTGCTCCCTCTCCATTCATCCATCCCAAAAGAGGATGTACCAGACTAAGCTTGGGTCCTCTTGATCCTAACCTCTAACCCAAATCCAACATTCAACCATAGCCGACCACTCTAGTCTACCTCATCTAGCTGGAAGCTATCCAATCTCCTACCAGCCTTACAAACTGTATAAAGATAGAAACAACTTATTGGATGTAAGATAGAGAAGAAGAAAAGAAATTTATTTAGATTATTATCGTTAGCAAATATAGTGAGGACATAGGTATATATAGATAGAGTGAGTGGCCTCTATACAAGATAACCTATTATCTAATGCCACAACATATCCACAACTATAATAATAATATAGGATTTATTTATATACTCTAATACGCCCCTGTAAACTGATGGTTGTTGGATGATTGTCAGTTTGAGCTTGAGTTGGTGAAACCGCGGTGTAGAGAGAGACTTAGTGAAGATGTCGGCCATTTGATTGATCATGTTGATAGGAAGAAGTTGAATGCTTTGAGTTTGTATGTGATTCCTTATGAATTTCTGATCAATTTCAATGTGCTTCGTGCGAGCATGAAAGATAGGATTATTGGCTAATGCTATGATAAAAGTATTGTCATAGAACATTTCTATTGGATGATTTTGTGGTACACCAAAGTATGTGAGGAATCTATGAAGTCAAATGATATATAACGTTAGAGTTGTTAGTGCATGATATTTAGATTCTATTGAGGATCTGGCCAATATATGCTGCTTTTTAATAGTCCATGATATGATCGTGTCTCCTAGAAAAGAACAATAACATGATGTTGATTTCTTAGAGATAGGATCACCTGTCCAGTCTGCATCTAAAAAGGATTTAAGGACAAGGTTAATTTTTGTATGGGTATACCATAGTCAAGCGTACATTTGATGTAACATAGAAGCTATTTGAAGAGATAGTTGTGTTGAGATAGAGGATTATGCATATGCTACGATAATAGATTGATGCTATAAGCAATATCTAGATGAGTGAGTGTCAGGTATTGAAGAGATCCTGTGAGACCTATGTAGAGAGTTGGATTGGCAAGCATGGAATCTTCATAGAAAATCGAAGGGAGTTTCGTGCAAGTGGGATTTGAGAGAGCAATGCATTGCGTCAAGTTTGATTGCTATAAAATGTAATAAGCATGTTTCTATTGAGATAAGAAGTACTTTTGATTGCTCTGATTTATCTTGATGCCAAGAAATTCATTTGCTTCTCCCAGATATTTTATAGAGAATTCCTTATGAGATGGCTTCTTGATCATTACCAGTTATGAGAAGTGTTGCAAATCTATTTTCATGACTTATTTTTTGATGATTGACAAACACTATTGATTCTCTTGGACTGCATATTGCTTCTAACTTTTCAGGAATCGAAGATCGGACGAACAGACGAAGCTAGTTCAAGATTGCGTAGGTCTAGGATTGAGTCAGTCTGTAGTTTGTTTTTTCTCTTCTTGAGTCTATTTGTAATTGTCAAATAGACTGATGCTAAGTAACCCTACACACACACACACTTGAGAGACTTAGAATTTATGTTTTAACTCATATCGTCTAGGATGATATTTACATCGTCCTAGACGATCAGGCTTAAAACAGAAAGTCTAAATAAGGATTCTGAATTAAGGTAGCTATCATTAACTGATCGGCCTGGATGATACGTGTATCGGCCAGGACTATAAGCTCAAAACAGAAAGAAGTTGCCGCCATAGACAATTAAGCTATACTGTATTTTTAAATTATCGGCCAGGACGATCATTGATCGGCCTGGACGATATTCACAAATTATGCCTTAATTGTTCAAGAAATCAAAGGAGTAATTAAGGATGATTGATATGATCATATCATTCTGGACGATCGCAGGATCGGCCAGGACGATCTATTCAAAAACCTTGATGAAACTACATACTTGAAATTAGCGTTATAATATAGAGTACTTAGAGTAAAGAGGCTACGCATGGCACCTAAGGACCCAGTTGTCACTAAAGCTTCGCTCAAAATCTAGCTACAGTGGGGCAAAAGTATCTTTCAAAATCATTACCATTATGCTATTCATAGATACCTAGTGAAACTTATCCCCGGCCCTGCGATTAGGGGAGGACCCAACGATAAATCCTTACCTCTCTAATTGCGTCTAAAAATTCCTAAGCTCATGTTCAAAGTCATTTATCGTCAGAGAATTCATATGGGTGGTCAGTACATTCTTGGAAACATATTTAGTGTTACTGAAAAGGAGCCGACCTATACTTAGGATATTCAACGCTTACTCACTAATGTGGTGCTTCTTAGGGACTCTTTTACACATAGCTCATGTTGGCTAACACGATATATGCTCCCTCATGTCTGATGCAATTAATTTAATTAAATTGATTTCTATGCAATGCAATGCTAGTTGAATTGTCAGTCATGCAATGCTATAAGAAACTTTTAAAAACAGGCTAATAGAAAATAATTTTTTTTAAAAGATGGGTCTCCCTAGGTCCGGCATCTCATCCTCATAGGCCAATTATCGGACTATACCACAGGCAGGGAGATTGTCTTAATAAGAAAGGAGAAGAATAACTGCAGTAATATGCATCGACCCCGGAACATTCGCAGTTCCCTAGATTCGTTAGGTTTCTATGTTAATTTAAAATCTTAAATTTAGAAATTAGTTACGATAGAAAAATTTTATAAATCTAGAGAAGCAATGAAAATCCCAAGCGAAAACAAAATCGATGCAAAAAGAAACTAAGAAAATCAGCGTAATTTCTACTCGCGCAATCAGGTAAACACATCAATATCAATCATATCAACAAATTGGCATAGGCAATTGCCCTTATTTACAAATCCCTCATCATATGCATAAAGTAAAGGTAGGCCGGCACCACTGACAACAACCCGGATTTCTAAGCCTATGACAGACGCACAACTTTGAGTGCGATTTGGGTCTTCAATCTTTAGCTTTCTGGATATCTTCTCCTTGGACTCCTTGGAAATCTCCTCTGGATCTCGGGTCTCCTCCTTGGACTCCTTGGAAATCTTCTCCCTTGGATCCCTTGGATGCCGTCGTGGCTTGAAATATCCAAACGCAAGAGACAATCCCCTTGATAGGGAGCATTGCCTTTTCTCTTTGGATATATACAAGCATCCAACTCGGGATCTTCCACTGTGCACATTATAATTATGAGGGCTCAAGCAGCTCACCTGTGCAATTATAATTATTAATTTAGCCCTCATTTTTTATTTGGGGGGAGCTGAGCTAAGTGCCCTCGCAAATGAAACATTCATCAGGAAATCATACATTAGCTCCCCCCTTTTCATCAGTTGACATGGCTAACCTGCACGAGAAAGTTATATATAGCGCTTCCTAACCTACTGGTAAGTCTTACGCGTACATCAGAGTACAGAAAAGTAGCAAACAAGCAATTCAATTTTCCAAAGACAGCATTGCATGTGAAACTATGAAAAGCTCCCGGCCACGTCCAGCCAGAAAGTAAAATCCAGCGGCCTAACTAGATCTAGATGGTGTCGCTAGCAACAAATTCTTATATGTTGTAAGGCTGGTGTGGTTTGGAGGATAGGTCCTAAGTAGGAATAGTTAGTTAAAGTTTTCTAGAATTCTAGTTTGATTTGGGGTCTGGAAGGATATTTTCATTGAATCACAATATTAGTGGATTGGGGTTATTTTAAACTATTTCAATTTTGTTGATGCAGTTTCAGAACTTATGGATTACTGATATTTAAAGTTTAAGTGATATTAGCCATTTTAGATAAGTTTTCTAGTCCTCCTAAGGAATAAGCTAAGGGTCCAAAAAGTCACTATGGGAAAGAAGGGTAAGATCTGAATTTCTAAAAATATTTTAGGAAAATAACTAGACCTTAATACGAGTGGCTTAGACAGGTAGTTAGGCTGGATCGGAGTTTCCCTAATCCAAAGTTATGAATTTTCTAAGTTTGGCCTAAATGAACTAACAAACGGTTGACCAATTAATGTTTGAACTTTCCTAATCTAAGCCATTTTCTGGAAACCTAAAAATTTTTTATAATACTAGGCCCTAATTGGAGTCTAATGAAAGTGATTACCTAATTTGGAGTTTCTACAATTAGTTATGGATTTCTAATGTCGTGGGTATTTTTTGGAATTTTCTAATTTCCTACTAAATAGCCTTTTTAATTGTTTTACTCAAATCAGCTCCACTGATTGGAACACCCAAGATCCGGAATGACTCAAGAAAGTGTTCCTAATGTTTGGAGAATTTTGGATTTTATAATTTTTAATGATTTATGAGGGGCAAAACGATAAAACTTCCACTATGGTCAAATTAGGGGTCACCTGAGGTCCAAACTAGGAATGCCTATTAACTAAGGCAAGGATCGATTCTGGTCAGTTTGAGGTATTATGGGTATTTTCCGACCTAAGGTTAATTTATTATAATTTCCCGGAAAGGTCTCGGGCCTTATTTAACATGGTTAATTAGGGTTAGTTTAATAAGAGCTCTAAAGCTCCTCAAAAATTTCGCTAGAAATTCCGTATGTTTTAGATGTCACGTAAGTTTAAGTGTGTAGTTTCATGTGTTCTGGGATCTTTCTATGCTCCTAGAAGACTCTAAGTCGCTAGACGATGTCCTTAATTTTTGTTCTTAGGGTGTCACTACGTTGTACGGATTTTATATAGTGTTTTGTCCTAATCCCTACAAGGTAATAGATGCAAGGGAGTACAAAAATGAAATAAACCACGCCATGTCTTAGATCTAGGAGAAGCCAAGCTAATGCTCGTGTGCGACCTACACATGCAATTATCGAAAAATCAAAGGACAAACACCTAAAACCGAAGGGTTAGTGAATGATGGGATCAACCATTCATACCCACTCCCATGATTGTCTTCACATCTAGAATCATGTTAAAATTTCATGACGATAGCGGGGTCTCCAAAGTTGGATTTAGTTTGTAGTTTTAAATATTTAAAAATACTTAAGATATAAATATATTTGGAAAATAAAATTAAAAATAATTCATTTATAATACATAAGTATAAGGGAACCGCTGACCACGCCTAATGAAGTCTCAAGCGATTTGGAAAATATTTTTGTAAATCCTGAAATAAATTATCATAATTAATATTTATACAAAAATACTCGAATATCGAATCCAATAATTGATGGTCAAAACATCCCAAATCAGGGGCTGGAAAATTTGGCTCAAAACATAAGCTCGTGCTTTTTTCTGAAAGAACGAGGGTTATACGCCAAAAATCGATTTGAAATGGCGAAGATCGAATTTTCCGAAGTTTAAATTCATAATAAGTAATTTAAAATATGTAATTTTACTCGTATTTATAATAAGACAATATAGAACAAACTTTTTTATCTGAAAATAGTTTCAAACATGTGCAGATTCAGAGTAATACAAAACAAGGTGCTGTGCGTCGACAGCGGACTAAACGACAAGTTAATTATTTCGAAGTTCAAGGCAATAATTAAATTAAACATTGTTTATTTTTACTGTTTTGAAAAATAATTGCACACGACCCAAAAT
>NW_021319694.1:1522609-1549654 GCF_001605985.2 Dendrobium catenatum | reverse complement strand
TTTCAAATAAAACCAATTCCAGAAAATGCAGAATCTAAATACGATCGAAACAAGGGGTTGTGGGTCAAAATCGGATCGAAAACGAGAAAGTTATTAATTTTCTAAGTTTAAAGGTAATAAAAGGATTTTAAAATAATTTAAAATGATAAATAATTAATATACTAATTAAATAAAGCTGAAAAGTAAAGTTCAAAGCTGCTGAAACAATAAGAAATAATTTAATCCTAATATAATTATTAATGCAGTAAAAAAATAATTTTATAATATAATAATAATAAAATAATCAAAATAGCATTTTTTTTAAATAATATTCTTTACTGCTTTATTAATAATTAAAAAAAATATATACATTTTTTTTAGATAAAAAAAATTTTATAAGGTAGAGAATGAAAATACGAACAAAATGAGGTATTATACGTCAAAATCGGACGAAAAATGAATTTTTGGCGAATTTTTGAAGTTAAAATAGGTTTTAAAATAGTTAAAATGTTTTTTTTATTTAAAATTAGCGGCGGGACCCGCGTGGATGCCTCATGGCTCGACGGGATTGATCCCGCGGTTTTGGGACCAATCATTGCCGGCGGCGCAATGATTGCGCCGCCAGGCAATGATTGGCGCAATCATTGCGCACGGGCGGGAGCCACTTATCCACGTCAGCGGGCCATGCCAGCCGTCCGATCCTGCGCGAAATCAAACGGGCGGCTCAGATCGAGCCGCACCATGACCTGAACGCCGGATCCACCCGCGCGGTTAACCCGTGACCGCGGGATGGCGTGATCCAAGCCGCCGATCTCAAGATCAACGGCTCAAAAATCAGGCCGCACATGCACCCAACGATCCCGAGCCTTGAGGGGGTTTTTGGTTTCGTTCTCCCAAACCACACGACGAAACATCACGAAATTTTAAACGCAGGTAGTAAACATGAAGAGCATCAATGGGGTATGCTTGGTTTGACCTAAAAAGCACTTTATGAAACACTATTTAACCCTAAGTGTTCTAAACTAGGGTTTGCGATATTCCTCAATCCACACGGTAGATTCGGGAGATCTTGGGCTCGTTGGACTCGTTGAATCTCCAAGAATGATTCTCCTGTTGAACCCGCTCTCCGAAACGGCCTCGATCGGACGGGATTCGTGTAGAAAGGGTTTCACGCTCAGGTTCGCCGGACTTCTCGTCGCCGGCGGCTCGAGCAGGTCGGGATCTGGCCGGGAAAGGTGGAGAAGAGTAGTGGAAGCACTCTCACAAAATCTCAGGGCCTCAGGAGCTCTCGAGATCGAGCAAGAGTCAAAAAGTCTTAAATTGGACTAAAATTCTCCTATTTAAACCTCCTAGCCCTATTATTGACGGCTTGGATTTAATCAGAGGGTCATTAGGAGGGAAATAAGATAGATTCCACAGGATTTTGAATTTCAAAACACTCATAAGCAATTAAATCCATTAATGGGGGTTTAATGAGCTCTAAATAGGTTATTTTAACCTAGTAAAGACATGGTTTGACCAAGTCAATGATTGACTTGGTCAAACCACTCAATAAAATCAAGGGAATCAATGGGTTGAGCCATAGGGTAGGTTCGAATCAATTCAGAATTGATTTGGGCTCAAAAGGTCCAAATTGATCAACCCTGGTTGACTTGGTCAACCGGGTTGACCCAGGGTCCAAGTTAGGGTCCAACAGACTCGACTCGACTCATTGAACCTATTGGAGAGGGTCTTGGGGTCTGACTTAGTCAATTTGACCAAGTCAACCCTTTGACCAAGGGTCTTGGCAAAATCGAGGTCAACAACATGCTTACCGGAGTAACCGTCTGAAACCCCCTCCAAACTCCTTTGAAACCCCCTCCAAGGATCTTCTCCCTCTCTCAAACTCCACACTTTACTCTCTCTCACTTTCAAGCACTTTCTTCAAGTTTTCTCCAAACGAACGAAGCTTTAATGGCTACCAAAGACACTTACCAAGTGCCTTCACAAAGTTTATATATAGGGCTTTGAAAAATCCTAAAAATTAATCTTGGTGAAAAAAATCATCTAGGATAATCGCAGGATCATCCTGTACGATGTGCCTAAAAAGAGTGCTTTACAAAACCCTAAAAAACTAAATTTTGGTGCAAAATATTGTCCAGGATGATTGCAGGATCATCCCGTACGATGCGCTTAAAAAGAGGGCTTCTGAAAACCCTAAAAACTCAATTCTGATGCCAAAAATCATCTTGGACTATCACAGGATCGTCAAGAACAATGTAAATAATTTGACGTGATAGTCATGGATGATATTAGGATAGTTCAGGATGATTAGTACAAATTTGTACAGATCATCTGAGACGATATTGTGGATCGTCCGGGATAATTAGAAGAAAATTTATGGCATTTTATCTTACACGATTTAGGCAAATCAAGTATGCCGATAAACATCTTCCTATATGATATACAGATCGACCAGGACGATCATATTGAAAAATTTTATCATAATTATTCCCCTAATCACATGATTAATTTAGGCATGATTTGTATTGATCATCCAGGATGATCCGGATTGTCCGGGATGATTAGAACAAAAAATGAATCTTAAAATCTTGCCTAAATTATCATTTGCGGCTATTTTCCAAGATCATAAAGGATCGTCCTGGACGATCCAAAATTGTCTAGTATGATTAATTCAAAACTTGATCTTCTGGATTTGAATAGATCTTACTCCTTGAGTGTGTGTGTATGGTCACCAAGAAAGCATACTCCCTTACAGGAATTGACAGAAGAAATCAAAATTACATCAATGAAAAATATATACCATTTACAACATAATATTATTCAACCAAATCTTTAGCTTTGATTCTTTGTTTGATGTTGCATGGTTTTCTTGAAATGTTATTATACACACAAACAAATATAGAATAAAAAAAACTATGAGATATAAAAATGTTTGTTATCATCAAAAACATAAAACTAGTGAGCTCGAGTCGCAACAGAAAGCATTTATTGATGTTCAAATGGGTGAATTAAATATTAGAATTCAAGACCAGGAGGTGATAATTGATGTATTAAAATCTAAAAAATTCACATAATAAATGAAAGAAGATTGCTTTGGGGTGGATTTGGAGGACGTAATAGCAGAAGATGAAATCTCAAGAAAAAATATTGGAAGGAGAAGTAATTGAGGAAGAAGAAGATGAACAAAAATAAAATACATCTAATGGGCCCATTGAAATAAAATTTAGAGAAGAAAAAATGGAACAAAGGATATTTTGAATTGTCAAAAACTTTATCTTTAGATACAATTATGAAACCATCTATTGAAGAGGCCCCAACTTTGGAAGTTAAAGATTTATCTTATCATCTTAAGTATACATATTTAGGCAAAAATTGCACTCTTCCTATAATCATTTTTGCAAATCTAGAACAATATCAAGGGATTGAGCTGATAAAGGTTTTAAGTAACAAAAAAAAGGCTTTTGGGTGGACTATTGCGGACATTAAAGGAATTAAACTTTCCATTTGTATCAAAAAAATACTAGTGGAAGAAAATTTTATACCTAAAGTTGATCCTTAAAAAAAAACTTAATCCTTCCATGAAATATGTTGTTAAAAAAGAGATTCTTAAATGGTTAGATGTTGAGATTATCTATCCAATTTTTAATAGTTCTTGGGTTAGTCCCATTCATTATATTATTAAGAAGGGATGATTGACTGTTATATTCAATGAACATTTGAATTAATACCCATTAGAACTATCATAGGCTGGAGAATTTGTATTAACTATTGGAAACTAAATAAAGTGGCTAGAAAAGATCATTTTCCTTTGCCATTTCTTGATCAAATACTTGATAGGCTGGTAGGGCACCAATTTTATTACTTTTTGGATGGATATTCTTGTTATAATCAAATTCCTATTGCATATGAGGATTAAGATAAGACTACTTTTACTAGTTTGTACAAAAATCTTGCTTTTATGTGGCTGCATTCTGGTTTATGTAATGCTTATGCTACTTTTTAAAGATGCATAATGTCTATCTTTTCAAACTTAATTAAGTAGGGTATTGAAATATTCATGGATGATTTCAATGTAGTTGACACTTAATTTAATTCATATATAGAAAACTTAACTGCTATTTTTAAAAAAAAGTGTTTAAACCAATTTAGTGCTAAATTGGGAGAAATGTATGTTCATGGTAACCAAAGGCATTGTCTTAGGCATAAATATCTAAGAAAGGATTAGAAGTAGATATTGCAAAAATTTAGGTGATTGAAAAACTTTCTCCACCAATTCTATTAAAGGGATTAGATGCTTCTTAGGACATACTCATTTTTATAGAAGATTTATAAAGGATTTATCTAGAATTGCTAAGCCATTATGTCATTTGTTAGAAAAAGACGTTTTTTTATAGTTGACTCTACATTCCATAAAGCTTTTAATACTCTAAAGCATCATTTTACTACTGCTCCTATTATTATTACTCCTGATTGGTCTTTATCTTTTATAATGATGTGTGATCCCAGTGACATTATTATTGGTGTAGTTTTGGGAAAAAAGAGATATAAGAAATTCTATGTTATCTTTTATGCTAGAGAAATTTTGAATTTTGCACAATCTAACTACACAACCATTAAAAAAGAATTATTAGCTGTTGTTTTTTTTTTAATAAGTTTATATCTTATTTTATTGTGACCAAAATTATTATTTACATTGATCATGATGCCATCAAATTTCTTATGACAAAAACGACACCAAACTAAGATTGGTTAGGTGGATTTTTTTGTTAAAAGAATTTGATGTTGAAATTTTTTATAGATTGGGTATTGAAAATCAAATTACTGATCATTTATCTAGACTTCAATAGAATGTTTTAGTTGATGTTGAAATTAATAAAAAAATTCTTGATGAATAATTATTTGCTCTCTAGTTGAACAAATTTCCATGCTATGCTGATATTATAAATTTCATTGTAAGTGGAATACTTCCTTATGATTTATTTGTATCTAATAAAAGGAAGTTTGTGCATGATACAAATTCTTATTTTTGGGATGAACCCTATTTCTTTAAATCATGCAAAGATCAAATCATAAGATGATGTGTTCCTAATGAGAAAGTAATTCCATTATTAGTGAGTGTCATGACTTAAATTATGGGGAATATTTTGGAGGATTTAGAATTGCTTCTAAAATCCTTCACGCTTGATTTTATTGGCCTACTCTTTTTAAAGAAGTGAAGGAATATGTAGAAAGATTTGATCAGTGCTAAAGGGTAAGAAAAATAATAAAAGAAATGAAATGCCATTAAATTATATAATGAAAATAAAACTATTTTATGTTTAGGGACTAGATTTTGGGACCTTTTGTGCCATCTCATAGAAACCAATATATTCTTATTATTGTGGACTATGTTTCTAAATGGATATAAGGCATGCCAATTTCTATAGATGATGCTCAAATTATGTTTAATTTTTTAAGAAAGAATATTTTTTTATAGATTTAGGATTCTAAGTGTTTTAATTAGTGATGGAGGAAGTCATTTTTGTAATAAAAGAATAGAAACAATCCTTAAGAAGTTTGGAATTTTTCATAGGATAGATACTTCTTACCATCCTCAAACTAGCGGGCAAGTTGAAATTAGCAAAAGAGAAATCAAGAGGATATTGGGATAAATTGTCAATTTTAATATAAAACATTAGGCAATTAAATTGGACGATGAATTTTGGGCCGATATAACTGTATTTAAAACTCCTATTGGTATTACTTATTATAAATTAGTTTTTGAAAAAGCTTATCATTTTCCCGTGGAATTAGAGCTTAAGGCATTATAGGAAGTCAAAAAATTGAATTCAAATCTTAAAGTATCAAAGAAAAAAGATTGCTACAATTGAGTGAATTAGAAGAAACTAGAAATGAAGCTTATTAAAATACAAGTATTTATAAGGAAAGAGTTAAAAATGTCATGAAATAGTACTTCTTAAGAAATAATTTACTCTTGGTAAGGATGTTTTACTTTTTAATTATAATCTTAAGCTATTCTCAGAAAAAAAAAAACTAGGTTGTTAGGACCATTCATAATCATTAAATTATTTTCCTATGCGACTATTAAAATACAAGATAAGAAAACTTGCTTATCTTTAAAGTTAATGGCCATAGATTGAAACCTTATTTAGGAGGAGATACTGATCAATTTTAAGAAATAACAAAATGTGTTCTTTCTAAAATATAATGATTGGTATAATATGACTGAAGACTTAAAATTTAGAGCTTTTTAGAGGCAACTTATGTATGTATTATGTGTTGCGGATCTATGTCTTATGATTTTGATGATAGCTAACATTCTTATTTTTCTACGAATGCCTTATATACTGACATTTCAGGTCCACACGATCAGACTGCAATTTGGAACCAGCTCAATATTGGGTAGACTAGGTCTGAGTTAGTTTTTACTCTTTTTTCTTTCTTGAGTATGTTATATTTGGTGTGGCACCGGATGATTTGTAAACTTGGAAGATGTTTTGTTGTTCCTTAAAGATTTATATTTTTGGTAACATCGTTAGGGATGATATTTATATCGTCCTGGACGATCTGTCCAAAAATAAAAACCTAATTAGGGCATCCTCATTAAGGCAGCCATCATTAGCTGATCGGCCTGGACGATACCTGTATCGGCCAGGATGATAGTCTCAATTCAGAAAGAATCAGCCGCCATAATCAGTTTAGGTATTCTTTATTTTAGGAAATCAGTTAGGACGATATTCCTATCGTCTTGGACGATCTAACTCAATTATTCCTAAATTGAACTAGTATCTTTGAAAGCATTAATGGTTGATTGATATGATCACATCGTTCGGGATGATCGTAGGATCGGCCGGAACGATGTCCTGGATGATTTACATCAGGGAGATGGAATTCAGGGCGATGCTCTGGATGATTGAAATCAGTTTTAAACTAATCGGCCTGGACGATCATGATATCGTCCAGAATGATGTAACCAATTTTCTTCTGATCGTCCCAAATCGTCCCGGGATGATGAGCTGAATTTGTACTGATCGGCCAGGATGTTATAACTATCATCCTGGACGATAATATCGGCAAATTGCATTAATGAGTTTATTTTGAGCTTTTTTTATTTAAGCTTTGTCAAGGCACTTTTGTATGTGTCTTTGGCAGCTATTGTAGCTTCGTTCTTGTGGGGGAAACTTGAAGAGAAAGCTTGAATGGGAGTGAGAAAAGGGTGGAGTTTGAGAGAGGGAGAAGATCCTGTGAGGGGGGACTCAAGGGAGCGTGGAGGGGGTTCCACACGGTTGCTCCGGCAAGCTCGCACCTGAATACCATCGGATTCAAGGCTTATCTAGAGGAAAGTTCACCAAAGAAGAAGATCTCTTAGGTGTCAAAGGACCCGGGGACTCCGCCGCACCGGGGAAGGTGGAAGTGATTTTGTAAGGACTTCTCCGCCTAGCTATGGGGGATAAAAGAGAGACACTTATTTTAGTGCAATACTTGGAGGGTGCCTCCAAGGAGTAGACGTAGGTTAAGGTTTGACCGAACCACTATAAATCCGGTGTGTTCTTTCTTATTATTGCTTCCGTATTATTGGTTTTGAGTGTGGTGAATCTTGTTTTTGGATTTAAGATTGTGTTTGTTTTAAATACTGATTCACCTATCTATCTCTTTATTAGCCTCGGGCCAGTTCATAAGGGCTTAATATCCCTAACGAACTTTAAAGTGGTATCAGAGCACTTTTTAGTGTCATCAGAGTACTTTCTAGTGGTATCAGAGCTGTTTTCAAAAATAAGTTTTAAAAGCTTTTGAATTTCGATCCATGGCTAATTTTATAAATCATAATATTGCGGAAGGTTATTCAATCACCAGACCACCTTTATTTAAAAATATGTCATTTGATTTTTGGAAAATTTGCATGACTACATTTCTTGTAATTGATTGATTTTCGCATGTGGCATATGATTTTAACTGGTTATTCATCACCGACACGTATTGTTAATGGAAAAACATGATTCCCTTGATACTTTTTAAAAAGCATAAGAAAACCCTTGATACTTGATTTTGAAAAATATGATTCATGATTCAACAATTCGTGCATTAATCTTCTATAAGATATATTTATGAAAGGAGTTTTAAAAAATTAGTGTTTCTTTTTCTAATTTATTCCTTAATTTAGATATTCAATTAAAAAGTTTTTGAGCTTTTTTTAAAGAACTTGAGTTTGGATTATCAAATTTTGAATTTCTTACCTTTTATGGGCTATGCGTTGTCAATCCAATTCTACTAAGTTTTTGATTAAAACCAAGAGGTAATTTTCTCATTTTAAGAATATTTATTTTTTTTCACTAGATCAGGGAACGTTTTTGTCTTTTGTTTATTATTTTTTTGTTCGTGCCTCCTCTCTTTTTGATAATGTCAAAGGGGGAGAACGTACTGTTGAATTTGTATCCTTTTTTTTTCTTTTCAAAAAATTTAAAATAATAAAAATATTTTTATCTCCCCAATTTTTTAAAGTGTTATTCTAGTGAAGGGGAGATTAGAAGAAAATATTTCTTTTTGCAAATTCAAATTGAAATGTTTATCATCATCAAAAAGGAGGAGATTATTATGGATCTATGGCTTATAATTTTGATGATAGCAAACATTCTTAATTTTTTACGACTGCCATATGTACTGACATTTCAGGTCCACATGATCAGACTGCAATTTGGAACCAGCTCAAGATTAGGTAGACTAAGTCTAAGTCAGTTTGTACTCTTTTTCCTTTCTTGAGTCTGTTGTATTTGGTGTGGCACCGAATGATTTGTAAACTTGGAAGATGTTCTGTTGTTCCCTAAAGATTTTTTATTTTGGTAACATCGTCCGGGATGATATTTATATCGTCCACGATGATCTGTCCAAAAATAGAAACCCTAATTAGGGCATCCTCATTAAGGCAGCCGTCATTAGCTGATCGGCCTGGAAGATACCTGTATCGACCATGACGATAGTCTCAATTTAGAAAGAATCAGCCGCCATAATCAGTTTAGGTATTCTTTATTTTAGGAAATCGGCCAGGACGATATTCCTATAGTCTAGGACGAACTAATTCAATTATGCCTAATTTGATCTGGTATCTTTGGAAAGCATTAATGGTTGATTGATACGATTACATCATCCGGGACGATCGTAGGATCTGCCGGGACGATGTCCTGGACAATTTATATCGAACAGCTCAAATTCAGGGCGATGCTCTGGATGATTGAAATCATTTTTAAACTAATCGGCCTGGACGATCGTAATATTGGCCAGGACAATGTAACCAATTTTCTTTTGATCGTCCCAAATCGTCCCAAGCTGATAAGCTGAATTTGTACTGATCTGCCGGGACGATATAACTATCGTCCTGGACGATAATGTCGGCAACTTGCATTAATGAACTTATTTTGAGCTTTTCTATTTAAGCTTTGTCAAGGCACTTTTGTAAGTATCTTTGGCAGCCATTGTAGCTTTGTTCTTGTGGGAGAACTTGAAGAGAAAGCATGAAAGGGAGTGAGAAAAGGGTGGAGTTTGAGAGAGGGAGAAGATCCTGTGAGGAAGGAGTCAAGGGAGTGTGGAGGGGGTTCCACACGGTTGCTCCGGCAAGCTCGCACCTGAATACCGTCTGATTCAGGGCTTGTCTCGAGGGAAGTTCACCAAAGAAGAAGACTCTTTGATGTCAAAGGACCCGGCGACTACGCCTCACCGGGGAAAGTGGAAGTGATTTTGTAAGGGCTTCTCTGCCTAGCTGTGGGGGCTAAAGGAGAGACACTTATTTTTGTGCAATACTTGGAGGGTGCCTCTAAGGAGTGGACGTAGGTCAAGGTTTGACCGAACCACTATAAATCCAGTGTGTTCCTTTCTTATTATTGCTTCTGCATTTATTTTCTTTCGCATTATTGGTTTTGATTGTGGTGAATCTTGTTTTTGGATTTAAGATTGTGTTTGTTTTAAATACTGATTCATCTCTCTATCTTTTTATTAGCCTCAGGCGAGTTCATAAGGGCTTAACATCCCTAACGAACTTTCAAGTGGTATCAGAGCACTTTCTAGTGTCATAAGAGCACTTTCTTTATGCTAGTCTGGAGTGTGAATGAAATGCAATGTTTTTTTTGTTAACACATATTTTATGTGCTTTTAATCATTCATATGAAAAGATGTGTTTGTAGTTTTTTTATGTGTTTATTTATATTTAATTAAACTACCTTCAAGCTTAAATTATTATTGCCATCCGATGACTTTTATATTATGATTATTCAATTAATCCTTATAAACATGATAATAAAAATTTATATTAAATTAGGATAATAATAAAACTATAGATCTTAGCTTAAATGAACATTGTTTATACTTCATAGGTTAGCAAACTAATACTTAATGCATTCTATTATTTGATATATTATCCTAATTTTAATTTATTAGCTATACTTTTATGTATTTAACTTTTAAAATGGAATATGAATAATTAGAAATAAAATTTAGATATCGAGTAGATTAAAATAAGAAATTCTAAGCTAGCATGAACTTAGAATTAGTAATCTCATTTATTCAATACATTAAAATTTTTTTAAAATTACATTATTCACTTCAACATTAAAAAGTTAAATGATTAAATCTATAGCCTATAATTTTAAATTAGGTAAATACAAGAATGATTGATTAAATTTAACTATTATTATTTTTCCAAACTAGAAGTATAACCCTGATTATTTTTACTAATTCTAGACAATGATGCATTATCTTATATTTTAGTAATTTTAGATTGTCACATTTTATTTTGGTTAAGCAAATAGTTACAATTAAAAAATTTTATTTGCTTGAGAATAAAAATGTGTTTAAGCTGGATAGAATTTAATAAGTGTAGATAATATTATATTTTATGTGTTAATGTATTAGTGATAACATATTATTTTTATTATTTTTGTGCAGACAAATATAGGAAATGGAAAAATTTTAAGTATTGGTACGACACCGCGTCGTCAAATATAATACCATCGCGACGTCATCATTGAAACCACCAGAGCTTCTAAATATGTACATAATGGCGCCTAGTCTCTGTTTGACAGCATCGCAACGTCGAAGGAGTCAGCGCCATAAAGTCCATTCAACTATCTCAGAGTCGCAGCTTCGTAGGAGTCATTGCCACAAAGCCCAGTCTTTATCTGCATAGTGGCGCAGTGCCAAAAGTAAGCGACACCAACATAAGGAAGTACCATGTGGACGCCATAACACTCAATCGTCAGCAGCACTGCGATGGTTCAGTTGTAACCGTTTAGGACACGTTTTCCCTACAAAGCGTTGGGTTGATTCATTAAATAGTATGTCCATGTCAGCAAGCTCCATAGCAGTGGAATCCCTTCAATGATGCGATGATAGTTCATTTTATGGGGACCACGATGCAAGTGTCTCAAGTGCCATGACGCCATAATCTATTTTCTTTGTTTTTTTTATAAAAAAATATGCTTGTAATGTTTGTAAGGGAGTTCATTCACTTAGTAAAAGTTAGACTTCAAAGTGTCTCTCTAAAATTTCCTTAGGAGTGACAACTAAAAAAATTTAAGGAACAATGAATCCACATCATTAGAGTGTTTGGTCAATGTTTGTGGAAGAAATACTATAAGTTCACAGAGGAGTGCAAAGAAGATTATTGAATCATATGGTGATATCTTTTCTTATGCACCTCCTTTCTTTTATGCAATTAATGGAAATGAGTTTGCTTCATTTGTTCTTCATGTCTAGCAAAATTTTCTAGTTTTATATTGATGATGTAAATTAAATATATAGTACAAATGATTTCTCTTAATTATTAAAGTGATGATATAATATTTTGATTATACTAGGTCTTCATTTTATGTACATAGTTGTCACATGTGTAGTTTATATTAGGTGTAATGTGGAGCTTAGGACTAGGAAAGTATGCACAACTAGGTATGTTGGATAAATATGATGAAAGCATATGCATGGTGCTTGTTATCTATTATATTTATAGAGATGTATTTTCATGAGGGGGTAATTAACAATACATATTTTACTTACTCTTCTAAGATTTTTATAGGGTAACAGAGTATAGGAGTTTAGAGCGATATTGAGAGTCGAATGAGTTAAGCCCTTCCTTTGTCTATTCACGCTTGACTTAGCTGTCGATGATGCATATGCTCTCAATAACATCACATTTAAAAAGGAAACATATTGATTTACATTTCCTCAATCAAAAATATTTTATTTATATAACTATATCCATTATTTCATATTGATTTTTACAAAAGTGATTGAATCTCCACCAACCCTTATTCTTATTAAGTAGGATAATTATTGTAATTGTAGTTGACAATACTAGTGTTTGTAAGTAAATATTTATCCTTATGTGATTAAAGCTATACTCTATCACTATATTACTTGATTTGACACGTATATTTGCATATATAAAGTGAAGTTTTTATAATTTTTTTATCAAAGAAAACCTAAGCATTGTTTAGGGATTGTTATAACCCTAAATCATTTTCACAATTCATTAGGTTACTCCACTGCCTTCGATCAGACTACAGCCATGCATATGGTTGTGTGTGGGGATTTTCTTTCTCCTTTGTTTATAACTAGGATGACCATTATGCCAAATTTTTTACATATTTTTTTTCTTGATTTGGAGGATAGTCATTTTTTTAACTTCTTTTTGCGGGACCTGCCAAAGTTATGGGGCTACAATTTTGGCTAAGGGCTATGATGATTCCATTGAATCTTTGGCTACAACCATGCGATGCCTCTCTCCGCATTCGGTTCACATTAAATAGTGCATATATTTTTCAATTTGGATGACAATTTTTTAGATCACTAATGAATTAGCAAATGTTGGTGTTTTTTTCCCACATTTGATTATCTTTTGGTAGTTTTCATATCAATTTGAATCTAACTATAATATTAATAATCTTTTTATTTTTTTCTATCTTTTGGTAGCTATTTTTTTTAATTTTAACTATAATATAACACTAGTTATTTTTCAAAAGTATGTTCCACATAGCACTCAATTTTCTGAAAAAAAAAAATTGTGAAGTATTTCATGAAACATTGATTTAGCAAAATATTTTATGTGATATGTTTTAATTGTTATACTAATCTTTTTTAAATAATTTTTTCCCTGCCATCTATTCCATGTTGTCTTATAGTAAACAAGTTCCCAACAATCATCATCTCCCCATCACATCATAAAAATAGATAATAATATGAAAACATACGCCCTTAAGTAAATAAGTCTTTTTTTGAACCTTAAGGTAAACTTGAATCGAGCAATAAGCAATGTAAATATAGAAACTATTACGTACAGTCATCGAATATTGTCTGAAGGTGAATCAAGACGTGCCATTTTTGTTATCACTAATTTAAACACATGATCAGTCGTTCATCTTTAAAAAAAAGTGTAGGGTTTAGGGTTTTTGTGGGGTTCTTCTAGCACTGTGATGGTCGGTTTCTGCCTGGCAACCAGTGCCTTTGGTTCTTTTGCTGGATCCGCGGGTTTCCTTTGCTGTACTTTGTTGCAGCTTTAATGCAGCCCTTATTTTCCTCAGTCCATTTTAAGTTTAGAATTTTCAATTGTCTATTGTTTCCATTTCTAGTTTGGTTTGATTTTTGGGGTGACATAGTTTTCTATACTTGTAACTAGTTTGTAATCTTTTTGATTAATATATGGGCTTATGCCCCCAATTTCCCAAAAAAAAAAATTCTTTTAAAAAAAGTAAATTAAAAAAGAGGGAGACACGTGCCATTTCCCTGACCGCACGAGGCCCTATCCACCAGTCTTAACTTGAGCAGCACGCTGCGATAGCTGGAAGTCCCTAGCCAGAGGATCTGCTGATTGATCTCGATTATCGATCACATGTTAATTAAACGGCTATGATTTAAGTTGGACCAAAAAGTGGATGGACAGCCGATCCCGATATTTTACAGGACTGTTTGAAAAGTAAACTTTGTGCCGTGGCAAGCTTACAGCCGTTGGTGGAAGATATATGGATTCTATTAAATAAGCAATCTTAGGAAGAATTAATATTCTAATAAATAACATAATTAATTTAAACATATTTAATGCTCTCAGTAATATTTTACTGTGTAAGTGTTTAGGGAGATGCCACATAAGTAGATTCAAAGAAGAATATAAAAAGGTTTGTAATGATAAGATTACAGTTTTAATGTGTCGTTATTTTTCATTGGTTACTTTCGATGAATATAAAAAGAAAAAGGTAATTCTTTGGATTATCATAATTTACGGCTCGAGAGTTGCGAATTTTTTATTTAATTTTAATTTAGCATATTTTATCAAAGGGGTTTTGAATTTCAATTTAATTTCTGAAAATATTGTTAAAAAGTTAAAATATCTGAAACAATCTTATAAGAACATAAAAATTTGTTGAAAATTTTAAAGATTCTCTTTGTAGGCTTGAGAATCTGTTCGAAAAAGCTTGGAATTAAAATAAATCTTACTATTCATAGGTCATCACAAAAAATCATGTTTATCGGGCATGAATCAATCTCGAGACATTTTTTTTTATTAAAAACTTTCAATATTAAATTCATGACATTCTAAATTCTGATTTAGGCAAACTCATAATCGAATTAAATCTAGTTAATTAAAGCATTTCATTTTTGTAATTTAATCATACTATATGATACGAATGAAAATATATGAATTCTAAAAATTAAGGGCCATTAATTATCTAAAAATTTGTATAACTAATCATACAATATGATATAGATCGTGCTCAACGATTAGCTTTTCAAATTAAAACTATTAAAGAATAAAATTTCTAAAAATAGATAAACTAAAAATTTAAACTATTCATAATAGACAAACTACTTCATTTGATATGAAATTTAAAATAAGATATTATGAATTACCTATTGATTACAAAATTTAAAACCTCGAAATTTCTAAAAATTTGTAAATGCTATTGAAATCCATGAGCTCGACCTATTATTTTGACGATTTCATATATTATTGGTTAGACAACTTATTATTTTCTGTATTATATACATTATTTGTTCTTTTGAAATAATAATAATTTAGGTACAACATATATGAAGCCAAGTGAGAGAAAAAAATCTAAGAAGTAATCAAACAGTGGTAAAATCTGTTTAAAAAAATTGAAAACTACGGTTTCATTTAAATAGTCCAATTTAATTCTTTTAATCATATGTGATGTTGGAGAGAGTCTCAATGTAAGTTTTGTAAGAAGTCCTTGTAGAGAGAAAATGTGTCTTTTCATTGAGAACTGCTTGAGCAAATTGTTGTAATTTAGGATCTCAGGTTTGTGATTTTGATGATAATAAACATTATTAATTAAATTTTCATTCTTCTAATATTTCCATTATATACTTGTTTCTATGTCTACAAACATTTTAGGTATATCATTTTGGGCTCAATATTGGATAGAATAGGATGTGTTGAAAGAGTATGTCCTTTTAATTTCTTTAATTTTATATTTCTTGTGTCTAAGCCATATAAGGGTGTATATTGATTTGGCGGCCGTGAACACACACTGGGGAGTGAGAAAATAAATTTTAAAAATTTTTAACTAATCGTACCGTATAATCTAGATCATACTATAAGTGTAGTTATTTATAAAATCAGTGAAAACGACTAATCATGTAATTACAATTTTTTTAAAAAATCATAATGTACGAATAGGATTTTATTATATGATCTATTACTATGGAAATCCTAGCTGCCAATTAAATTTAAGTATCTAAAATTTTGATTTTTTATTATTCGTATAATATGAATTACATCATATTGTATGATATTTGAAATTTTACTTAAATTAATCCTCATTATTAGTCAATCAAATTAAGGTTTAATAAACATGGTATATTATACCATGCAATATTAATCGTACAATATGATAGGCAGAGATGAAATTCGTTCATCCTAAAGGTCATTCTAGACAAAACCTTAATTTTTGAAATAATCCTATGGCATGATGTTAATCATATTGGACGACTGGCAGATATGATTTTTATCATCCCGAAGATTATCTTGAATGATCTTAAGATAATTTAAATTAATCAAATTGTACGATCCATATATTGTATTGTATGATCAATATACAATACTTGAAGAGTTTGTTTTGTAATTGTTCCATCATACTGAATGAACTCAAAATTTTAAACTATTCATACTATAGGATCCTCGATCATACTGTATGAATAGAAGCAAGAGAATTAAAATTTTAGGTTTTTTTTTATGCCTTATATAAAATCTTTCTTGTTTGATTCTTAGTAAATTTTTTCTATTAAAGAGATTCTGAGAGAGATTTATGAGAGGTCATAGGGAATTCAAGAAGGAGAAAGTTGGGTGTGTGAGAGGGTGGAGTGTGGGGATTCCATACGGTTTCTTCAAGCAGGATTGTACCTTGTTTCCACTAATAGTTTTATCAATTTCTTGGGGTTGCTCTTGAGAGAAAGACTTCAAGGTCGCAGATCGTTGGATTCTCTGCCTTCATTAGGAGGGTGAAAAATGATTGAGATAATCTTCCTTCACGAGAAGGATAAAAATCTTCTAGGTTTGCTGCCTTCACAAGGAGAATGAAAAGAGATTCCAATGCTCTCTACCTCACTAGGATAACAAAAAGGATTCCGGTTCTCTACCGTACTAGATTAGTGGATGTGATTCTTATCAGGGCTAGTCCACCTTGCTATGGGAGTTAAATGAGAGACACTAAATGTTTGGTATAATACCCAAAGTGGAGGACTCTAGGGAATGGACGTAGGTTATTGTTTGATCTAACCATTATAAAATATGGTGTGATCATTCTGTGTTTTTCTTTGCACATTTTTTATTTCCTATTATTTATTTTCTTGAAAATCTCTTTTGTTAACAATGTGATTATTTTTGGACTTCTTCTATGAAAAAAAAAACATTTATTTTTTTTTATGTCTTATGGTTTTTACTAAAATAAAATACAAAAAAAATTCTTCTATTGACCAGCCTTTGCATTGTTAGATATCCATTTCAATTTTGAGATTTGAATTTGATAATTAGGTTTTCAAAAAGTATTTTTTGAAAAATAAAAAATTTAAAGCACAAATTTACCTCCCTCTTGGTGCGTCTTGGGTAGTACAGTGAGGTTTAACACCCTCCATTTAACTTTCAATTGGTATAAAAGAGTGTCTAAATAGTAGAGTTTTAGAAAATCTTGAGAAAAATGATCCATGCAACACTTTGGAAATTGAAACACCTTGGAGGTTTATTCAATAACTCACCTACCACCATTTTTCATTTGATTTTTAGAAAATTTGTATGCCTATTTTTCTGCAATCTATTAATTTTTGTGTGTGGTATAAGTTCCAAGAGTGTTATTCTGCACCTTTTCATTTTGTTAATGGAGTAAAAGTAGAAACATCTTTCACGGAATGGAGAAATGAGGATAAAGACTTAGCTCATCTGAATGCTAAATATTTAAACTTCTTTTTTGTGCATTAAAATATGAAGACTATATAAGAGTATCAACATGTACTACCGGAAAAGAAATTTGAGATAGATTATGCATCTCCTATTAGGGTACTAATGAAGTTCAACAATCTAGATTAAACATTTTATTACATGATTATAAACTTTATAAAATAAAAACAAAAAAATAGCACTTAATTTTTTCATATCATTAGCTTCCGCATTACAATTTTTTTTTTAAACTTAAGTTGTCAATTTGGTTTAAACTTTCAAAAAGAGATTTTTGAAAAAAGAAAATTTTAAAAAACCAATTCACCCCACTCTTAGTGTGTCTTAGGCAGATTAAGTTTCTAATAACCCACATTTAAACTTTCAATTGGTATCGGAGCGTGTCTCAAAATTAGTGATTAAAAATCCTTGAGAAAATACCAAATGAAATATTTTTTAAAATAGGAATCCCACGGTGGGTTATTCAATAACTCTTTTGCCATTATGAAAAAATATTCTTTTTTAATTTTTAGAAAATTTGTATGTCTATATTTTTATAATTGACCGACTTTCATATGTGGAATATAATACAAGTAGGTTATTTTACACCATTTAAATTTGTGAATGGCATCAAAATAAAAACACCATTTAGCGAATGGAGCAATGAGGATAAAGATCTTGCATAACTTAATGCTAAATGTCTTAACTTTTTTTTTGTACACTTAAATTAAAAGACTATATAAGAGTCTCTACTTTTACTATTGGCAAGGAAATATGAGATAGGCTATGTATTACTTTTGAGGGTACTAATGAAGTCAAATAGTCTTAGTTAAACATCTTGCTACATGTTTATGAACTATTTCTCGTGAAACCTAATGAGAATATCTCTAACATGTAAACTAGATTTACTCAGATAGTGACATCCCTGTATGCTTTAGGCAAAGAACCATCAAACTATAAAAAAGTGAATAAAATATTTCCTTGCCTTCCTCATAGTTTTGATGCAAGAGTTTCTATTATATGTGAATCAAAAGATCTTAATGTTTATTGAATTGATAACATGCTTGGCTCACCAATTACATATGAATAAATGTAGGCTAAAGAATACCGGATGTCGGAGAGAAAAGAAAGGAGAAGATCATGGCTTTGAAGGCTGGTGACTTGGATAGTGATAGCTTAGATTTAGATGATCGTGGTGATATAGCCCTTGTGATGAAGCAGTTCAAATCTTTTTGAAAAAAAAACAACATTTTGAAAATGGTAAGGGTAAAGGAAATAAATTTTAAAAAAAGCTTATCTGAAGTAATCTATTTTGAATGCAGGAAGCCGGGTCATTCAAGATCTAATTGCCTCAATTTGAAAACTCACACTACCAACACTTACACTAGCACAATTGTATAAATCCAAAATACACCATGCATCTCATATCTCTAGAAGGAGGCACTACCCTCACATGGGTTGTTGAATCCATTTCCATGTTTTACTATTGTGGCATGATAGGACACATAGCTCGCACTTACACTATACACCATAAAACACATCTAGTGTGGAGGCCAAAGATATTTGCATCATAATATAGTATGCATCAATTTCATCCACTAAAGCATAAGGTTGAACCCAACCTCACTTGGGTTCCCAAATCTAACCCTATATTAACATTATAGAGATGACCATTGATTCCAAATAGGTTATTATACCTAAGTTATTATCCCAAGGCTAACTTAGAGGGGGGTGAATTGGTAATTTAAAAAAATATCTTAGATTTTTGTTAGAAAACAATTTTAATTAATTTCCAAAAAAAATGATTTTCTTTTTGAAAAAGCTTTTCAACCACAAAAACAAAATTATAAAAGTTAAATGCAAATAATAAAAGGTAGAAAGATTTATAGTGATTTGGTCAAACACGATCTATATCCACTCCTTGAAGACTCCATCTTTAGTTATTTCACTATTACCAAAGTGTCTCTCTTTTTTCCCCCATAGTAAGGCATAGAAGTCTTTACAAATCCTCTCTTCCACCAATCCCTGATGCGGCAGAGAATCGTAGTCCTTTCACACTCTTTAAGTGTTGGCAGAGAACTGTCGTCTATTCACACTCTCGAAGTGTTGACAGAGAATCGTCACTTTCACACCCTCCAAGTGTCGGCAGAGTACTGTCTTCTTTTCACACCCTCCAAGTGTCGGCAGAGTTCCATTGTCCTTTTCACACCCTCCAAGTGTCGGTAGAGTACCATCATCTTTTCACACCCTCCAAGTGTCAATAAAGTATTGGATCTTCTTGAAAGATCTTCTCATGTGCAACTAGAAAGAAGAAAAGAAGAGCGATCACCAAAAACACAAAGAGATCCTTACCTTTGAGTAATCTTCTGAACCCTTCACACTCCACTTGCAAGAAATCTCTCTCAAATACTCTCCCACACTCTCCCATTCACTTGCCCTTAAAAAATCATGAAGAACAATACTTTTTACATCAGTTTTAAAGGACCTTTTATATGAAAGACATGAAAAACTAGCCAGTAAATTAAATTTTTTTATTATGAGCATGTATGATGTACAGTACGATAATATGTTTGTACGTACAAATAGTTCAAAAACTGTTGCATATGAACCTTTTGTGAATCAGTACAAAATGACTTCATACATGATGATCGTCCAGTATGAATCCAATTTGTACTGTACAAATAGATAGAAAATTTTTCATCTTCATCGTGATGAACAGGAACCCCACATTTTTTGTACTCTCGATGGCATAAGTAGATGATGACATCATATAGTACAATCAACTCAAAAAATTTTATAGTTCATCTAGATAAAAAGGGACCCATCCAATTCATACTCTGGATAGCATACGTATGATGAGAACATCATACTGTACGATAAATTCATAAAAAATTCAAGTTCGTCTGGATGAAAAGGGACCCATCCAATTCATAATCTGATAAACATACGTATGATGATGACATCGTACAGTACGAATAATTCAAAAATACTTTAAATTCATCAGGATGAAAAGGGACCTCACATTTTTATACTCTAGACGGCATACGTACGAAGAAAACTTCATACAGTATGATCTGCACTCAAAAAAAATTTCTACCTGCTGTTCGTTTGTCTACTCGAAGGGAAAAAATAGTTGAACATATCATCCCATATAAAATGAGTTCATACAGTATGATCAATTTTAAAAATCACAATTTTAAATACTTCCCCATTGTGTGTGTGCACAGTTAATCAATTGCAATCACACTCTCTCATACTCATTAAAATTAAAAATACATACTTCATTTACAATAAATTCTAATTTGATCTGATTTAAAGTCTTTAATAATCTGTAGTATGATTTTCCTGAAATATTAGTACACACAAATAAAAAAATAATATTTCAAAAATATGTTAGGAGAAATTATAATCAAAATAATAATATTTGGAATTCATAAAAAATATATATGTTATAAGAATATCAACAATTGAAAAACTAAGTTGCAACTAACTCAACAATCTCCCCCTTTTTAATGATGGCAAAATAATTATTATTTGAGTTAACATGTATACCCTAAATTTTTCCTTAGGTCCCACTAAATGTATAAATAAGTGAATACAGGGAAATTCCATGAAGATCACTCATAATTAATTTTTTTTATTTTTAAACATAAACAAAAGAAACACAAAAACAACACAACACAAAATAATATTACTACCTCTTTTGACAACAATAAAAAGGGAATAAAAAAATGAAATGAAAGATGTCAAATAAAAAATCATTATAATTGATATTGAAAGAAATTGAAATATAATTGCAATAATAAAGTTAATTACATAAGATGAAAAAGAAAAATTCAAAAAAATTAAATTAAAGTACAACTAGATAAATTTTTTTTTATCAAAGTCATGAAGAGTTTTAGACAATTAGATATTGAGGATCATTGTAAAAGTGAGGAAATGAAGATTAGTTATGATGGCAAAACAATTATTATTAGTATGGTTTCAAGTTAAAACATATCTTTTATCTCCTAAACTCCCCCTGAATTTATGAGTACATTAAAATAAGGAGGCATTAAAGAACAATATTTAACGAACAATATTTTTGTTTATTTTATTTTTTATTTTTAAAAATTTTAACACAAACTTGCAAACAGAACAACTAAAAAGAGAAAACACAAACATACACAAACTAATAATTTCTCCCCCTTTTTGACAGCAACAAAAAGTTAAGAAGAAAAAGACAAGAAATGTAAATAATTATATGAAATTCATTGTTAAAATTTAATCTAAATGGTGATTGACATAGGGTATGTAATTTTAAACTAAAGATATTAGGTCAATCATAGAAATTCATAAAATTTATGAAATGATATAACATTGTAAGTAAGAAGAATTTTTCAAAGACATGATTCAATTTAGACATTTTGATTATTGAAAATCATTACAAGTCAGATGTAAAAAAAAATTATTATCAAATGTTAAGTCACATACCTCTTCTTGATGTAATTAATCAAGATTATTGTTCATTAAATATAGGGTGACTTCTGCTTCCTTTTTTATTTCTAATGAATCTGAAGTTGAGTTTGCCCGGAAGGCTCTCTGAAATCTCTTCTTGCCATTTCTCCCATTTGCTTTCTCCTCTACCTTCTCCTTACCAGGAGTGGCTTTAAGATTAGGGCAGTCTGATTTTATATGTCCAGGTTTCCTGTATTCATAATAAATCACATCATTAGAAACCTTAATATTTTTATGGAACTTACCTTTGTTCCACCACTAGCATCTCTTCTGCCTCCTTTTAAGAAAACTTTTGAATTGCCTTATCATCAAGGCAATTTCGTCCTCATCCTCAGGTTGTGATTGATCACTCTCTGAATCATTCACTTTCAGTGCTATATTTTTCTCCTTTTGTTATTCTCCTGCTTCAATCTTCTTTTGACTCACTCATTGCTTTTAAGTAATTAGTGAACCAAGAATATTATCAAAAGAGTAATCATTTAAATTCTTAGACTATATAATAGTAGTTTTTTTAGCTTCATAAGTAGTAGTCAAACAAAAAAGAATTTTAATTACCATTTCAGCATTCGTTAGTTCCCTACCTAATGCATGCAAAGAAGTGACTATCAAAGTGAATCTTTTGTACATATCAGATATGGATTCAATGGATTTCATATGAAACAATTCATAATCATATATCAAGATATTTAATCTAAATTGTTTTACTTCATTAGTCCCTTCGTATGTAATACATAGTCTATCCCAAATATCATTTCCACTTTTACAAGTAGAAACCCGCATGTAATCTTCTAACTTAAGTGAACAAACGAAACTATTTAAGAATTTAGCATTTAATTGAGCTAAGTCATGTTCTTCTATAGTCCATTCAGCAAAGGAACTCTAATGCCATCTACTAGTCTAGTTGGCCTAGTATATGCTTCTTAAACTAAAATCCACAAGCGATAATCAAGTGATTTCAGAAATGTAGACATACGTGTTTTCCAAAAATAGAAAGAGATATTATCAAATAACGGAGGTCTACTAATTGAATACCATTCAGGTGTAATTTAGTTTCTAAAAGTAGCCATTTTCATTTTTAAAAAATAGTCTAAACTTATAGTTTTGAAATAAGGCTCTGATACCACTTGGTGATTTTATATAGGTTGCTAAACCAAAGCTGTTTTCCTAAGGCTAACAAAGAGGGGAGTGAATTGATAATTTAAAAAATTATCTTGAATTTTTATTAGAAAACCATTTTAATAAATTTCTAAAGAATGATTATATTTTTCAAAAAAACTTTTCAACCACAATAACAAATTTGTAGAAGGTAAATACAAAAAGTAAAAGGCACAAAGATTTATAATGGTTTGGTCAAACAAGACCTACATCCACTTCCTAAAGACTCCCTCTTAAGGTATTTCACTATTACTAAAATGTCTCTCCTTTTGCCTCAATAGCAAGGTGGAGAAGCCTTTAAAAATTCTCTCTTCCACCAATCCCCAGTGCGACAGAGAACCGTCGTCCTTTTACACTCTCCAAGTGTCGGCAGAGAACCATCATTAGTTTACACTCTCCAAGTGTCGACAGAGAACTGTCATCCTTTCATATCCTCCAAGTATTGGCAGAGTATTATCATCCTTTCACGCCCTCCAAGTGTTAGCAGAGTACCGTCGTCCTTTTATACCCTCAAAGTGTCGGCAGAGTACCATCTTCTTTTCACACTCTCCAAGTGTCGGTAGAGTACCATCATCCTTTCACACCCTCCAAGTATTGGCAGAGTGTCGAATCTTCTTCAAAGATCTTCTCACGAGTAACTAGAAAAAAGAAAGGAAGATTGATCACCAAAAATATAAAGAGATCCTTACCTTTAAATAACCTTATGAACCCTTTACACTACACTTGCAAGAAATCTCTCTCAAACACTCTCCAACACTTTCTATTTCACTTGCCCTTGAAAAATCACAAAGAACATTGCTTTTTCTATCAATTTTAAAGGAACTTTTATATAAATGACACAAAAAATTGTCTAATAAATTGAAATTTTCAATTTTGAGCATGTACTATAGTATAGTATGATTGTATGTTCATACATATAAATAGTTCAAAAACTGTTACGTACAAACCTTTTGTGAATCTGTATAAAATGACTTCATACACGATGATCGTCAAGTAAAAATCTAGTTCATACTATACAAACAGTTAAAAAAATTTCATATTTGTCGAGACGAAGATGGACCCCACATTTTCGTACTCTAGATGGCATATATATATATATATATATATGACATCATATGGTACAATCAATTCATAAAATTTTAGAGTTTGTCTGGATAAAAAGAGACCTGTCTAATTCTCACTTTAGATGGCTTACGTACCATGATGATATCATACGGTACGATCCATTCAAAAATTTTTCAAGTTCATATGGACGAAAAAAGACTTGTCCAATTTGTACTATAGATGGCGTACGTACGATGATGGCATCGTATGGTATAAACAGTTCAAAAATACTTTGAATTCAATAGGATGAAAAGGGACCTTATATTTTCATACTCTAGATGATGTACGTACGAAGAAAGCTTCGTACAGTACGATATATACTTAAAAAAATTTCTACCTGCAATTCGTTTGTCTACTCGAATGGAAAAAATAACTGAACATATTGTCCCATAAGAAATGAGTTCGTACAATACGATCAGTTTAAAAAATCATAATTTTAAATACTCCCCCAGTGTGTGTGTATATAGTTACTCAATTACAATCATACTCTCAGACTCAATAAAATTAAAAATACAGACTTCATTTCTAATAAACCCTAATTTGATTTGATTTAAAGTCTTAAACAATCTAGTGTATGATTTCTCTAAAATGTTAGTACACACAAAAAACAAAATAATACTTTCAAAATATGCTTGGAGAAATTATAATCAAAATAATAATATTTGGGAATCATAAAAACATACATGTTGTAAGAATATCAAAAATCAAAAACTATGTTGCATCTAACTCAATAATGATCTCACAAAAAAAAGCTTAGTTAGAGGAATAAGAAAGTTTGATTTATCTAAGGACCACATATATGATGCCTGCCAATTTGGAAAATAAATTAAATCACCCTTTGACTTAATTAAGGACATCTCCATCACTAGACCACTAAAAATCTTACATTTGGATTTTTTTAGACTGGTTAGTATAGCCATCTTTGGCTGTAATACCTTTCGTTATATAATTATAAATGATAAATCTAGACCTAATCTAGAATGTTTCTCATTTGTATTCAAAGAAAATTAAGATGCGGGATATCTTCTATCCATAGTGATTATGGTGGAGAATTTGAGATTGATATATTTGAACCCTTTTATAATGAGTTAGAAATTGAACAAAACTTTTATGTAAGCCCTTATTATAATTGTTGCGAATATAATTTTAGGGAATAGAATTTTGATGATAGCAAATATTCCTATTTTTCTATGATTTCCTTACTTACTAACATTTCAGGTCCACAAGACTGAGTGCAACTCAAGCCAACTCAAGATTGAGTAGACGAGGTGAGTCAGTTTGTAATTGTTTTACTATATTTTGAGTCAATTGTAAATGATGTGATTCTTGTTGCTAAGTAACCTTGCACACACACACTTGGGAAATTTCTGACTGATTTTAGAGTTTTCTATTTTCGCTCACATCCTTTGGGACGATCCTAAAATCGTCCTCGATGATTAGTTAAAAATAGAAACCCTAATTAGGGCATCCTAGTTAAGGTAGCTGTCATAATGCACATCATCCAGAACGATATTATCAATATCCTGGATGATAGGCTCAAATCACAAAGAATTAGTTGCCAGATTAGTTAAGGCATGTTTTATTTTAGGAGATCGTCCAGGACGCTGTCCTGGATGATGCAGCATAATTATGCTTAAATTAATATGATAATTAATGAAAGTAATTAAAGTTTGATTCAACAATTACATCATCTTTAACGATCGCAGGATCGTCTGGGATGACCAGTTAATAAACCTTAATTTTTTCTGGATGATCAAACATTGACCTGTGTGTATTTAAGGCGATGCTTTAGATGATTTGTGATGTTTTGAACTAATCACCCGGACGATCATGAGATCATCATAGATGATCAAGTTACTTTTTTATCATCTAGACTCCCATTCAAGAAGATGTGTTGGATGATATTCATTAGATTGAACTAATCGTATAAGACGTCGTACTATCGTCCAAGAAGATATGAACAAAATTCTTTATGATCATCCCAAATCGTCCTGATTGATTAACCTGAATTTACACTGATTGTACAGAATGATATTAATATCATCTTGGATGATAATGATGGTTTGTTGAAATTAAGAGCTATTCCAAAGCTCTTCTATATAAGACTTCTTGCTTCAGCCAAGAGGGCATCTTTTGTTGTTGTCTTGACTTGAGAGAGCTTAGAGAAGAGGGAGAGAGACAGAGGATATTATGAGGGGGATTTTATGAGAGGTTTCATAAAGGTTGCTTCAAGCATGGATCCAAGTCGTCTTCTCCAATCATTGTCCCTTATCTTTGAATATTCGAGAGAGGTGCACTTTAGCAATCGATCAAGGTTCTATGCCTTCTTCAGAAGGAAGTAAATAGAGTCAGGTTCTCTGCCTCACCAGTGTCAGTGGAAAGGAGGTTTGTAAAGGCTTCTCCGCCTTGATGTAGGAGCAAAAAGAGAGTCACTGAGTTTAGTGCAATACTCACAGGCCGCCTACGAGGAGTGGATATAGGTCGAGTTAACCGAACCACTATAAAATTTTGTGCTCTTTATTATTACTTTTTTCCGCATTTAAATTATGCACTTTAATTTTCTTTGTGGTAAAATTTGGTTTGAGTTTGTATTTTTGATTGAAAGATTTTTAAAATACCAATTCACCCCCTCCCCCCTCTTGGTTAGCCTTGGGATAGCTTATAAGGGCTGAACACCCCTAACGAACTTTTAAGTGGTATCAGAGCAGGATTCATAAAATTGAGTATTTAAAACCTTTTAAATTTTAGTCTATGGCTAACTCTAGTAATCGTAATACTACAGAAGGGTATTCTATTACCCGACCACCTTCGTTTGATAATATTCCTTTTGATTTTTGGAAAACTTGCATATCTACATTTTTACAATCGATTGACTATCGCAT
>NW_021319694.1:1507773-1517891 GCF_001605985.2 Dendrobium catenatum | reverse complement strand
CTTTCAGCTCTTTAAGGACCAGATTGGGTGTGATTGAAATATATGCATGAACTTGATCTTTTACTTGCTTTTCTTTTTGTTCTTTTTCTTTTCTTCTTTTATTGCTTTATGTTTTGTTGTTAGTTTTTTTGTTTGTCGTTTTGTTTTATTTTTCACTTTCTTAAATTTCTTTTAAATCATCATTGAAGTGATATTGTATGACTTGTTCTTGCTTTTAAAAAATTTGTAGTCAATGTTTTACATCTCTTAATTTATTAAAGGGTAAAAATATTCTGTTGATTATGTCTCTTTCTCTAACATATTTTAGTGGCACAATTTTCTTTCTTAATCAAAAGTCTATCTCAAATTAACAAATGGAGCATACAAATAAGATCTTTTTTAACCTTGCTATAGCAAATCTATCTTGTTTTTATAATGACCAAAGTCTTTTTGTCACATCAAGATTCCTTGTTACCCTTGTCATTGCATTTTCTTCATATGATTATTGATTCTGTTTTATGGATTGTTTTTCCATATATTAGAGAGTGAGTTTTTCTTCTCTAATATCTAGAATATATACTCACAACTAAGAATATTTAAGAGTTTTTGAAAGAGAATGTAGCTTGCAAAAATAAAAAAAATTTGGCCAATGATGACAAAAATAAAAGATGCGCAATGACGCCAAATTGAAAAAAAATGTATACATAAAGTGTATAAAAAATCAAAAGATGCGCAAAGCACCATTCAAATTGATAAGAGGCATAAAATGAGCCCCCAAAAGCAAGCTCTCCTCTCTTTTCAAATCTTTTAAAACTTAGAAGATTTCATATATCACTTGATAAAATCAAAGGCTTGATTTTGATTGTTTCGTGATTGTGACAAATTTAATTTGATACATTTTTCTATAAGATATTTTTTTCTGAAATCAAGTGGTGAACGGATCCTTTTTCATATCCAATTAATTTGTTGAGTTAGGTCATTGATTTCAAAAGATGATTTTGTTTTACCCTAAAAGAAAATCCGAGCTAAGGTTAACCATGATCGGATATTCTACCGTTTTTAGGATTTTTGATGTTGTTAACTCATTAACTTACAAATTTTTAAAATCAATCACATGGAATACTACATCATATTTATGCCTTGGTTTATTAAAAAAAAAAAGTTTTGTTTACTTTGTTTCTTCGTTTCCTCCTCTTTTATGAGATTTTAAAAGGGGGAGTAGGAACTTAGAGTGTTTTCACTGTGTTATGTATTCTGAATTTTGGAAGCTTTCTATTTTACACTATTGTTTTGGAATTAATCGTTGGAGTCTTTTGCCATCATCAAAAAGGGGGAGATTGTTGTAAATGTGTTTTCATGGATTATGTTTTGATGATTAGAAAACACTCTTGCTTCTCTATGACTGCCTTGGCTACTTTCAGGACCTCAAGATCAGAAGGCAATTGGAACCAGCTCAAGATTGGGTAGACTAGGTCTGAGTTTGTCTATAATTTTCTTTTTCCCTTTCTTGAGTCAATTATAATCTTTGAAGTGTCCTATACACATACACTTGAGTGATTTAGAATTTCTATTTTTACTCACATTGTCCAGGACGATCGGGTTCAAAATAGAAATCCTAATCAGGACATCTTGATAAGGCAGAAGTCATTAGCCGATTAGCCTGGACGATACATGTATAAGCCAGGTTGATAGGCTTAAAATAGAAAGAATCAACCGCCGTGATCTATTTAGGCATTATTTATTTATGGAAATCGGCCAGGATGATCTTATATTGGCCTGGATGCTATGATACAATTATGCCTAAAATGATCTATCAATTAAGGAAAGAAATTAAGAATGATTGATACAATCACATTGTCCTGGACGATCGCAAGATCGGCTGGGACGATCAGTTCAAAAAACCTTAGTTGTTCCTGGACGATCGACATCGACCAGCTCAAATTCTGGGTGATGGTCTGGATGATAAGGATTAGCCAGCTCAAATTCTGGGTGATGCTCTGGATAATTTTCCTCTGATTTGAACTAATCGTCCGGGACAATCTTGAGATCAACCCGGACAATCAAGCTATTTTAGAATCATCTATAACTCTTTTCAGAGTGATTGTCTGGCTGATGGTCTGTGATTTGAACTAATCGTACAAGATGATTTATTATCATCCTGGACGATAGCAACACCTTTGTTTTATTTGTCCCAGATCATCCCGACTGATTAGGCTTAAATTGCACTGATCGTATAGGACGATATACCTATCGTCCTGGATGATAATGTCGACAACTTGCAATTAATGAGCTATTTTGAACCTCTTCTATTTAAGAGCTATTGTTCAACATTTTGAATAATCTTTTGCTGCTGTCTTGACCTGAGAAAGCCTAGAGGAGAGAGATAGAGAGAGAGGATCTTGTGAGGGAGATTTACAAGGGTTGCTCCAAGCATTGTTCCACTTTTTCTTCCACTAGAGTCTCTTGTCCTTGGATCGGTTGGGAGAGGTAAGTTTTAGCGATCGATCAAGGTTCTCAGCCTGTTTCAGGAGGAAGCAAAAGGAGTTGAGTTTTCTGCCTTGCCGGGGGTGGGAAAAAGGAAGTTTTTGTAAGGGCTTCTCCGCCATGTTGTGGGAGCAAAAGGAGAGTCACTTTGGTAGTGCAATACTTAGAGGGCGCCTCTAAGGAGTGGACGTTGGTCGAGTTGACCGAACCACTATAAACCCTTGTGTTCTTTTTACTGCTTCCACATTTAATTTTTCCGCACTTGTTTTTCATGGTGGTTTTGGTTTGAGCTTTGTTGTGCTTTGGTTAAAAGATTTTTTAACATACCAATTGACCCCCCCCCCCAGGTTAGCCTTGGGCTAGTTCATAAGGGCTTAACATCCCTAACAAACTTTCAAAGTGGAGTTTAAAATTGAAAGGAATAGCTAAGATCAGGAGAAGGTGTAGGGTAGTAAAAGCAAATAGATTCATGATCTTATAGGTTAGGGTGGGCTGGTCTAGGGGACAAGAAGGTGTAATGTGAATATTTTTGAATCAATGATAGGCGGCATCATATTTAGAATTTTTAATTCTACCATCCCTATGATGACATGAAAAGCTTCCTTGAGTCAAGCGAGCTTTCTTATTCGTTCTAGCAATTTAGAAGATCAAGGTTATGAGTGCAAGTAAAAGAAAGATGAAGGAAATTAAGTGATTAAATTCTTAGAAATCCCTCTCATTAAATGGATTTTTAGCATATCATACTTTATGATGTTGATCATATAGTATGATCATGTAAATTTAAATTATCTAGATGATTGCCAAATGAAGGTGTTTAAGTCATATAGTACAATAAGGATCATCATGGATTATCTATGAGAAATCAATCATCCTGAGGAGCCATATGGACGACTGTTTTAATAATTGATCGTCTCATAATAATAGGTATTCGTATAGTACAATTGTGTTTTTATTATTTTACCAGTCGACGTGAATTCATCCAATGGCAATTATTTGTTAGATCTATGCCTTTTATTTTATGAGTGGTAAGGATGTGCATACATGTTAACATTGTATAGTATAAATGATGCTCTTACCATACAAATAAGGTTCGTACAGTACAAATAGAGTTTATATAGGATGAGGTGAGAAAATTTTTATTTTCAAAAATTTAATGTTAATTTAAAAATAAGATTTGTCTATCACAATTAGAAAATATATCTGACTATAAACAACTCAATAAATAAATCAAACATAAAATATAAATTAATTTAAGTCACAAAATTTATCACACATTTAATCACACACAAAATAGATGATAACGAGTGTTTGATGATTTCACTGACACCCTAAATCAAGCATGAATATCAATTACACCTAGTCTAGTCCTTAATGTGCTTAAGGTATCATAGTTTAGGGGTCTAGCTAAAATGCCTGCCAATTGATTTTTAGGGGATATATGATTCAGTTTTCTATATCTCCATTAGCTATATAATCTATAACAAAATTTTGTATAATGTCTATATGCTTAGTATAAGAGTGTTGAATTGAATTTTTAGAAATGCAGATGATATTAGTGTGGTCACACATGATAGGAATGCTTCTTACAAACAGTCTAAGATCTTGGATCTGTTGCTTGATCCTTAAGGCTTGAGAAATATAGATTTCTCCCGCTATTTATTTTGCCTCAATGATAAATAGGGCTACTAAATTTTTCTTCATACTGGGCAAGGAAACTAATTATTTCCCTTTGAATTGAAACGTTTTTGAGGTGCTTTTTCTATCTAACATACACACTATAAAGTCTTAGTATGAATATCCTATAAATTCAAATGATGAGCTATATTTAGGATGCCAGATACCCAAGTTTTGGGTGACTAAAAGACATTTAAGGATTCTCTTAACTACAAGTATATGGAATTCCTTGGGATCAGCTTGGAATATAGCACAAAGACATACATTAAATGTTATATCAGGTCTAATAATAATCAAATATAGAAGTGATCCTATAACCCCCCTCCCCCCCCCCAACCCTTCTTCTTATCTACCCCCCACCCTTCTTCTTATCTACTGATTTTTCATTTTGAACGTTATCTAATTAAATAGTAGAGCTCGTGGGTGTATTTATTACCTTAGCACCTTCAATCTCATACTTTTTAAAAATCTACTTGACATGCTTGCTTTAATTAAGGAAGGTTTCATCATAACTTCGTTTAACACTAAATCCAAGAAAGTATGTAAGCTCCCCCTTCGTACTCATCTCAATTTCTTTACTCCTAGTTTTGGAAAATTCGTCACAAAGATTTTCATTTATAAATCCAAATAATCTATCATCCAAATAAATTTGAACAATGAGTAAATTATCTCAAATGTTTTTTAGGAATAGGGTGGTATCTACAATACCCTTAACAAAGGATTTTTTTACAAGAAATGTGCTAAGTCTCTCATACCAATTTCTATAAGCTTACTTCAATCTAGATAATGCCTTTTTAATTTATAAACTTGATTGATAAGGGTTAAATTTTCAAATCTAGGTGATTGTTCTACATAAGTAGCTCCTTAATTATGCCATTTAGAAAGACACTTTTAACTTCCATCTAGTGTAATTTGAATCCTCTAAAACATATAAATGCTAATGGATTCTAACCTTTATACAAGGGTAAAGTCTCCTCAAAATCAATAACTTTAATTTGATTGTACCCCTTAGCTACTAACATAGTCTTATTCCTAATCACTACAATAGATTCATTCATCTTATTCTTGAACTTCTACTTAGTTTCTATAACTGTATGGTTCTTAGGTCTATTAACAAACTCTTTTACATCATTTCTAACAAATTGGTTTAACTCTTCTTACATAGCTAGATTTTAGAATTCATCAAATTAGGCTTGATGTATACTAGTGGGTAATACGATAGAGAAAAATGTAGAATGACTAACCTCTTTCCTAAGTCCATGCCTAGTTATAACACTTATATAGGGATCTCCTAAGAGAACATTTCTAGGAAGACTAGATGAATATCTCCATTCTCTAAAAAATGGCTATTGAGGTTCTTATATATTTCCTAGGTTAATGGATTTTACTCCTTGGTTAACCTCTATTACTTCTTCTTGTTCAAACCTAATCTCAACAATTCTATCAAATTCATCAAATACAACATGGGTGGACTTCTCTACCACTAAGGTTCTTTAATTAAAAATATTATAGGCTTTGCCTATAAAAGAGTAACCTAAGAAGGCTCTATTATTTTATTTTGGATTAAATTTTCTAGAGGAGATTTACCGTTGATGAGAACAAAACACCAATACTTAAATACATGAAGATGTGGAAGATTGGGTGTCTTACCCTTTAACATCTCATAAGGTGTCTTATTAAGTTTGAATCTAACATTAAATCTATTCATAACATAATAAGCAATATTTAGTGCTTGTGCCTAAAAATATGAAGAGAATATTCAACTACCCTAGCAGCTTGTACTTTGATTTTATTCTTTCTTTCAGCTATATTATTCTACTAAAGGGCCCTAGGGGAATAAAAATTATTTTTTATTCCTTGCTCGTTACAATTTAATTCAAACTTATCATTTTCAAATTCTCCTCCATGATCTCTATGCATAGTTGAAATTTCACATCCTAATTTTCTTTAAATCCAAGTAAAAAATATTCTAAACTCCTAAAATGATTAACTATTATGAGATAAAATCCTAACCCATATGAATATAGAGAAATTATAAACAATTATATATCCATTAATTTTCCCTCCTAAGATTCATATATTAACAGGTCCAAACAAGTCCATAAGTAGGATTTTAAGTGGCTTAGAGGTGATGATGTTCTTAATGGAATTAAATGATGAATTGAATTATTTTCTTAAATGGGAAGAATCATAAAGGTGTTCCTTAAAAAATCTAGCTTGTGCATGCCTCTAATTAGGTCATTTTTGGGTGATCTTCCTAAGGGTTTTTGTGCTTTCATGACATAGTCATCTATACCATAACCATGATTCATTAACACAGATTTTTAATCATAAAAAATTAGAATAATCAACATAATTTAAGTCAAGCATGTAAACATTATTTATTCTATTCCCCTCTAAATAATATTTCCATTTAAGCTAATCAAATAATTATTAGATAAAAATTTAATATCAAAACCTTTATTGCACAATTAACTAATACTTTTTAAACTATGTTTCAAATCATCTACTTGTAGAACATTTATAAAGATAAATTTCTTTTGAAAGTTCACTAGGGATGTGAAGTCATTATGAACTACGTCCACTCCCCAGAGTCCTCCGCTCTGGGTATTTCACTACAAGCAATAGCTCTCCTTTTGCCCCCCTTGGCAAGGCGGAGAAGCCCTTACAATACTCCCTTTCACCAACCATACGTGGCGGAGTGCCAAACTCTATTTTCACCCTCCTGGAGACGGCAGAGAACCTTCTCGTTTTTCTCCCTCCTGGAGAAGACAGAGTTCCTCAAGGTCACGGATGTAGAAGAGCCTATTCCCTTGGAGATCCTCCCACAAATTCTCCTAGGGCCATAGGAGGAGCAAGATGCAGCAAGTTCGGAGCAACCGTGTGATCTCCCTCACACCTCTTCTCCCTCACAACGCTCACCTTCTCCTTCCTCTCTCAAACCCTAAAGAACTTCTCAAGAGCTCTCTCCCACGGAATCCCTCTCTAACCACGTTCTCCTCTCTAATTCACACCCTCAAAATATGACAAGTTTTTCACCTCAAAATAGGCTCCAAAATCCCTGAGATTTCAAAAGTAGCTGTTACTATCGTACAGTACGGTTCCTAATCGTACAGTACGATATGTATAAACAGAATTCGTACTAGTACGAAGTGGTACGAACAGCTTAAAAACATTCGTACAGTACGATTATAAATTGTACTATACGATCTATAACAATTCTATTCGTACAGGATGATAGTCGGGATGATCAAACATCATCTCTGTTCATCGTAAGGTATGATTTACATCGTACAGTACGATGAGACAAAATCGAAGAGATCATCCAGGATGATCTTCGGGACAATTATAATTTATCTCTGTTCATCATATGGGATGAATTGGTTCGTAAAGTACGATGTTTAAATTATAATTAAGTCCAAATTTCTTGCACTAATCATGGATAAAATTAAGTATTTAAACAAAATTGTACAGTACGAATATGTTCGTACAGTACGAGTGGCAAAAAATAACTTACTTAAGTTAAAACGGCTGCTAGGGTTTTTGGCTTTGAACATAGCGTATAGTACTAATACATTCGTACGGTATAATCTATTCACAGAATTTTCCTACAAAGCTCTGATCGTACAGTACGAAATAACATCGTACAGTACGATCTACAGAGGAAAGAAAAACTCTAAATTTTTCATTTAAAAATACTCTCCCCCTGTGTGTGTGCATGGTTGCTCAGACTTTTATGCATTTTTTGGTCAGACTTAAGAAAATAAAAATAAAATAAACAAAAAAATACATTGCAGACTCATACCACATAATCTACCCATTATTGAGTCTTCATGTCGTCCTGAGTACCTTTTGATCTTCCTGAAATGTTAGTACTCACGGTTAATAATAAATAAAATAATATTCAATGAATAGATGATTCAAACGACATTATTTATCATCATCAAAATCTCAAACTCGGGGTCATGGGTTGCAACAATCTCCCCTTTTTTGATGATGTCAAATAATATTTGTTGTAAGCAAGTATTAAAGGTATTTTTATTTTTTATTTAAATTAATTTAAACATAAGAACAAGAAGAAAAGAAATAAAAGAAGATGTAGTACGAAAGTAAAAAAATATGCATTTGACCATAGAAATAAAGTACAACAACCTTCTCCCCCTTTTGACATCACCAAAAAGAGGAGCACACACTAAAAAGGAAAAAACAACTACAATACAAAGATAGTTTACAGTGGAGGATACTGATCAGTAGGTGGTGGAGGTGTGTTTGGTTGGAAGTACTAAAAGAGAGTGTCGAAGCGCTGATCAATAGCAGTAAAGCTTTTTCCAAATCAATGCATACCAGTCTCGTGTTGCTGATGCTATTCTTGAATGTGAGTATCGAGATGAGTTTGAAGTTAATCGAAGCGTTCGACCAGATCGTCGTGAGGGTAAGCAGGTGCAGGTGCTCGAGGTGGTGCATATCGTTGTGGACGTGCTTGAGCTGTAGCCGGGGTTTCTTCCCCTTCTTCTTCATCAAAAATAGGTTCTTCCGGCTCGTGTCCCTAATGAAAAAGAATACGGAAAGTGGCATCTGTATAAAAATAGGAAGATTATCGGGTTCACCAGGATAGGTCAATTGATATTTATTTTGGAAAATATATCATATAAGGTGTCCAAGAGCTATATTTTGTTTTCGGTGAGTGGTAGGGAGACGAATAAAGGTCATGTGGAGAATGTAGTCAATAATCAGATCAGCCTCATAAAATTTTTTGTTGGTCATGATAAGGTAGGTAGTGACAGATAGGGTCGGGGTCATGTTAACACGGTCACCACCTTTAAGTATTATGGAGGTACAAAGGACATGTTGAATTATGTGTGCATTTCTATTTAGTGAAGAAACGAGAGGTTGGTGTTGATAGAATGCGGCGTTCCTAAGGACTCGATTAACGTCACTCCAGTCAAAATCGTTTATAAGAAAAGAATGAACCATAGGCCCTTCAGTAGATAGCCCAATGTGTTGGGCGATGTCAGCTTTGGTTATTTCAACATTTTAATGACAAACAAAAGAGTGGAAAGTGAGGTTGTCGACAGTATAGGTCAGATTGGCTAGGAATTCTAGAAGGAGTTCAGAATTGTAAGGGAAGGCAAGGGTGAGAAGAAATTTGAGGGTGGTGGAAGCAAAGAGGTTCATTACCTCGAAGTTCAGAGCCTCCTGATTTAGCAGTCTGGGTGATTTTGTAGGCTTTGAACTTGTAGTATGCATCCTCATTTTCGGCATTCAAGAATCGAGCGCTATGTCGGCGAGAGGAAGCCCACTACCATACGACCTCTCTTGCTTGAACTATACATCGTGTAGAGGTTGAGTGCTAGGTAAGAAGGAATCAAGTGGATTGATTAGTGGAGTGCAAGTGAAGAGTTCAGCCTACCCACCCAATTTATAGAGTTTTCCACAAATCGTACCGTACGATCGTACATCGTACAGTACGATATGATAATAATTACTCTGACGGTTGGTACCGGGAAAAGGAGGTCAAAATGTACATTACGAGGAAATATTACAATACAATCAGAGGAATATCGATCGCCCCGGGGAATTCAGTACGACTTATGACAAAACATATCGTACTGTACGAACAGGTGTATCGTACAGTCTGAATTGCATTAATATTGTACTGAACGCATTTATTTCATTCTCATCCATTTACTAAGGTGGATCGTACAGTACGATGTATGTAAATCATATAGTACAATCTGCAATAATAACGTACCAGCACGCTTAAATTCGTCCCAATCCATTCACTTTCGTGGCGCGTACAGTACGAAGAGGAGATATCGTACCGTATGATGACCAATAATTAATCGTATAATATGATGATAGTCGTACAGTACGATCAACAGAGACGAAATTTTCCATTTTAGTGTGTTCTGTGTAGATTACAGTATACCGTATAGTACGATTTGTGTATCGTACAGTACGATATTACAGAGTCAAGGCTG
>NW_021319694.1:1483397-1503311 GCF_001605985.2 Dendrobium catenatum | reverse complement strand
ATTCTAGTCATATAGTGACTGTTTCTTGGGATCTCGACAATATGAAGCAATAAGTTGGATATTAGTTTTGAGTTTCTTTAGTTTTGATAGTTACTAAGTTTATAGTGGGGTTAGCCTAATGATATCTTCATTGCCCACAGAAATCGCCTTGTCTGCAATATTCAAAACTAAATTTCCATTGTCTGAAACTACCTTCTCAATAGGTAGTAATTTAGACGGGGAAGCTTCATATCCATTGCCAAACATCAAAGTAGATGAAGATTTGCTCTTCTTGAGTTCATTTACCAAAATCACCTTCTTTCCTTTGCCAATTACCTTAGGCTCTTTCTTCTCCTAATATCCTCCTTCATTGATGACCAAACTTGTGCCTCTACCTTTGCATCTATTGTTCAAATTTGAATGTCCATCACCAAAAGCAGGAGGTGAGGACGGAAAGGCTCTAGTAGTAGTTAACAATGCCCTAGCAGATGGATGACGATCATCTTGTTTAACTCCGGCTAGTGGTAACCGGCGAACATCCGCCTCCATTTGTTCTCCGTTAATCCCGCGGAGAACAAAATTTGAAAAATTCTGTTGAAATGCCAAATCTCCTCAGACCTTCTCTCTCTACTTTCTCTCTCTAGAGTTGTATATCAAAGGCTAATAGTCTAGTAAAGATGTCAGCTAGTTAGTTTTCAGTTTATACATTATGCAGCTTAATGTCTCATTTGGTAATATGGTCCCTAATAAATTGATGCCTTATATCAATGTGTTTGGTCCTTGAATGTTAGATATGATTTTTAGAGATGTAGATGGCACTAGTTTTATCATATAGAATTGAAATTGTTCTTATAGATAATCCTAAATCTAGAATTACTTTCTTTAACCAAAGGACTTAGGCCACACAACTTTCGAAGGCAATATACTCTGCTTTAGTAGTGGAAAGTGTAACAGATTTTTGTTTTCTACTGAATCGGGAGACTAAGGACTGTCATATTAATTTGTAAGTTCTAGAGGTGCTCTTTCTATCCACCCAAAATGCTATAAAATAAAAATCAGAATATACAATAATTTTAAAAGAAGTGCTGTTCCTAGGATACTAGATTATGATGTTTTAGGTCCCTAAGAGATATCTAAGGATTCTTTAGGATCAGCTTGAAGTCTAGCACAGAGATAAATATTAAACATTATATAAGGTCGTCTAGCAGTCAAGTAAAGTAGTGATCAAATTATTCTTCTATACTTCTTTTAATCAAGAGATTTTCTATTTTAATCCTTATCTAACTTGACATTGGAGCTCATGAGAGTGTTTATTAGATTAGCTTTATTCATTTCATATTTCTTTAAGATATCCTTGATGTACTTTGATTAATTAAGAAAGGTTCCATCTTCTATTTATCTTATGCTAAACCACAAAAAGTAGGATAATTCTCCCATCAAACTCATCTCAAATTCCTTATTATTTTAAACAAATTGTCAAATAACTTTTTATTAAAAGATCTAAAAGTATATCAATGACATAGATCTAAGCAATAAGTAACTCATCTCCTACTTTCCTTAGAAAAAAAGGTGGTGTCTACGCTCCCCTTAACAAACTCCCTCTATCATAGGAATGTGTTAAGCCTCTAATATCAAGCTCTTGGTACTTATTTTAATCCATATAAGGACTTTTTTAATTTGTAAACATGATTTGGAAATTGGGAACTCTTAAAACCTTGAGTTACTTTATAAGCACATCATCTTTTATTACCCATTTTAAAAAGGCACTCATGACATCAATTTGGAAAAGCTTAAATCCATTATAGTAGGTAAAGGCTAGTAGCACTATAATTGCTTCTAATCTTTCTATAAAGGCAACGGTTTCCTCAAAATCAATCCCTTCTATTTGATTATACCCCTTAGCCACCATTCTCTCCTTATTCCCAACCACCACACTAGAATCATTAATTTTATTCTTAAAGACCCATTTGGTTTCTACTACACTTTGGCCCTTCAGTCTTTTTATAAGCTCCCCAACATTATTCCTAATAAATAGGTTTAATTCCTCTTGCATGGCTAAGATATAGAATTCATTAGAAAGAGCTTAATTGATGTTGGTGGGTTTAGTCATTGAGATGAAGGCAGAGTGGTTAGCTTCTTTTCTAAGTCCACGCCTAGTTCTAACACCTTCAGAAGGATCTCTTAAGATCAGTTCTTTAGGATGACTTAAAGAATATCTCTAATCTCAAGGCAAAGTGTGTCTAGGTTCTACCCTTTTCTCCAGATTTATAGATTCCACTCCTTTGGTATTCTCACATACTTCATTAGTGATTTGAGGATCTACCCTTTCCTCCAAATTTGAATTTTCTACTCCTTGGGTAATCTCACCTTCTTCATCTTCTTCCTCAACTCTAGAGTTCCCAGAATTAGATTCATCAAATATTATATGAGTAGTCTCCTCCACCACCAAAGTCCTCTTATTAAACACTCTAAAGGATTTCCTACACTTGAATAGCCCAACAACACTCCTTCATAATTTTGGGTCAAACTTTCCTAAGAGTGATTTCCCATTATTTAGAATGAAAACCTTACAAACAAAGACGTGAATGTGAGAAAGATTTGTTGTGCTACCATTAATAATCTTAATGGGGGTCTTATTCAATTTGGTTCTAATATTCACCTTATTCAACACATAATAAGCTATGTTTACCACTTTAGCCCAAAAGTATTTTGGAAGTGAATAATCAGCAAGTATGGCTCTAGTGACTTCAACTAAGGTCCTATTTTTCCTTTCAACTACCCCACTCTGCTGAGGGGTCCTAGGACCTGAGAAGTTAGGACTAATCCCTTGATTCTCACAAAAGATTCCAAATCTCTCATTTTCAAACTCTCCACCAAGGTTACTATAAATGGTCAAGATCTTACAACCTAGCTTTTTTTTTTAATCCAAGTGGAGAAAGATTTAAATTCAGTGAATGACTCCCTTTTATGTGATAGAAATCTAATCCAAGTGAACCTCGAGTAGCTATCAACTATAACAAATCTAAAAACTTTTCCTCCTAAGCTGGCAGTGCTAATGAGTCCAAACAAATCCATGTGAATGACTTCTAAAGGTTTAGAGGTGGTAATGTTTTTAATGGAATAGAAAGATAGTTTCACTTGTTTTCCTAGTTGACAGGCATCACATAAGTGTTCTTTAGTGAACTTAAGCTTCGGAACTTATTTCCCTAATTTGACTCTCTCACTAAGTCTTTTTTGGTTACTTTTCTATGTGTTTTCATGCTAGCATGATATAACTTCCTATGCCACAACCAAGACTCGTCTATAATAGTTTTCAAATAAAATAATGTAGCATATTCAATATTATTTTAATCAAGCATGTAAATATTGCTGATCCTTTTACCTTATAAAATAGTATTGTTATTCAAGCTAATAATATATGTATTTGACAAAAAATGTTATGATAAAGCCCTTATCACAAACCTAGTTGATGCTGAGTAAATTGTGTTTCAAGCCAACGACAAGTAAAACATTTTCAACCAAAAGATTCTTGGAGTTACCGATTATACATGTGCCCACCACTTTCCTGGTGGTGTCATCTCAAAGAGTAACCTTGCCTCCAACACTAGCCTTGAGCAAAATGAATTTATTAGCATCTCTAATCATATGTCATGAGTATCCACTGTCCAGTTACCACATACTATCACGAGGTCTTGTGTGAGAGCAGACCTACAAAATCATCAAATGTTAGATTTAGGAACCCAAATAAGTTTGGGCCCCTTCTTATGGAAAGAAGAATTTAATTAATTTTTGTTATGTTTTGAATAATGCAATTTTGGTCTCTACACCTAATATGTACTATAATGAATAGTACAAGTGTTTGAGATATGTCCTAACATGTCATATGAAAAACATCTAATACCAGGAAAAAAGTTTAATAATATATTCAGTTTATAGTATCCCTTCCTAGGTTTCAAAATTTTTGTCTTTGGATTAGTATTGAAAAACTATTCAGGTGTGGGTGAAATCTTATTTTCCTTAAGTGCTTTCAATTTAACTTTAAGATTTGAGTTAGCACTTTGTAAAATAGTATTGTCAGCTTTCAAATTGGGCTCCGTACTCTAAAATTCATCAATAAATGTTTTAAAATCATTTTCAAGTTTAATGTGGGATGCTTTCAACAACTCATGCTGTTTATTCAATTTATCAAACTCATGCAATAGTTTCTTATGATTGCTATCAAGTATAAAATGATCTTTAATCAAACTTTTATGCCCTTTTTGTAAATTCAAAAATTCAAGTTTTAGGTTAGCATTCAAATTTTAAGCTTTCTATAAGATGAATGAATTTTCTCAGGAACGTCAAGCAATTAATCATATGATAGTTCGCATACCTCTTATTGGTCAGACTGACCAAGTTGATTGTTTGCCATCAAACAGAAGTTTGTTGTCTCCTCCTCTACTTTTACTCAGAAGTGTCTGATGCAGAATCCACCCAGAAAGCCTTTTGGATCCATTTCTTGTCCTTTCTAAACTTGGGTTTATCCTCTCCCTTCTCCTTTCTTGGATGAGCCTTAAGTGTAGGACAATCAGCTTTTACATGACCTAGCTTTTTGCATTCAAAGCAAATCACAATAGAAGAACTTTTAGAATTCTCGCTACTATTATATTTGTTCTACTTCTGATGATGCTTTTATTTCTTCTTTAAGAAGCTCTTGAATAACTTTATAATAAAGTCAACATCATCACTTTTAGAACCAAATGAGTTAGAATATATATAATTAGCCTTTCACACCATAGTTTTCTCCTTCTTTTTCTCACCTGCATCAAGTTATCTTTGGTTCACTCATTACTCAGTAGCAATGAGTAATCCAACTACGTTATCTATAAAGTAAACATTTAAATCCTTGGGACTTAGTTATATTAGTAATCTTAGCATCAAAGGAAGAAGGAAAGCATTTTAAAAATTTGTTAACTTTCTCATAGTTAGTTAGCTATCTTCCTAAGGCATGCAGGGTGGTGATAATTTATGTAAACCTATTATACATTTTAAATATTGTTTCACTATATTTCATGCAAAAGAGTTTATAGTCATGAAGTAAAGCATTCAACTTAGATTGCTTAACTTCATTTGTGCCTTCATAAGTAATACACAATATATCCCATATTCCTTTACTAGTAGAATAAGTTGAAACATGCATGTAATCTTCATATTTCAATGCACAAAAAAAAGCAATTTAAAAAATTTGCCTTAATTTGTGATTGATTCATATCATCAAAAGTCCATCCAGTAAAAGAAGTTCTATTTTTATGCGATTGATTTCATGTGTTGATGCAGAATATACTTTTTTTATAAGTATCCTTATATGATAATCTATAGATTATAAAATTGTAGACATGTTAGTTTTCCAAAAATCAAAATGTACATTATCAAATAATGGTGGTTGAGTAGTGGAATACCCTTCCAGAGTATTTTGGTTAACAAAGTTAGCCATGGATAAAAATTCAAAAGTTTTCAAAAATTATATTTTATGAATCTCGTTCTTATACCACTTAAAAGTTCATTAGTATTGTTAATCCCTTATAAACTAGCCTAAGGTTAACCAAGAGGGGGGTGAATTGGTTGATTGAAAAATTCTTAAATACAAAGTAAAAACTTTTTGAGGTTTCTTCAAATATTTTAAAACAAGTGCAATCAACCATAGAAATTAATTTGTGGAAAACTAAAGTACAAAACTAACATAGAAAGAACACACCAAATTTCATAATGGTTCGGTCAACTTGACCTATTGTTGGTGGAATTTTGAAAACATATTTTAAGAATATTAGTTTTCTTTGGGACTTAAAATTAAATTCTAAAATCGAATTGTCTCGTTAGAAAAAGTATATCATCTCGAGATGTGAAAATAAAATTTCATAACGGTGTTCAGATTTAGAATTATAAAATTCATCTTGAATATCGTGACCGGATGCTAAAGAGAACTTCATATGGCCCCGAAGGGTCAAAATGAGATTCTACTAAATATCCAGCCACAATATTCAAGAAGTGTGATCGTTGACAAATTTTCTGGATTTTGAATCAAATATTTAATGTTCTAAAATTATTCGAATCATTTAATGATTTTAATCAAGGGGTTAAAATTTGAATTTTAGATTAAGAATGTTTTCTAAAAAAAAGTATTTTATTAAAATATTAGCCCTTAAGACGAGTTGAATGCCTTTAAGTTTGATTGATTTAGAGTTTATTTGAATTAGTTATGAATTTTCAAAGTTTTGATCATTTATTAGAATTATTTAATCGTCTTGATTAGAGAGGTTTTGATGTAATCGTCTTGATTAGAGAGATTTTGATGTTTTGAATTCAATTGAGTTCCAAACTCCTTGTAATCAATTTTAAATGTCATGAATGACCCAAGGATAGATTCCCAAGTGTTTAGGAATTCTCTGGAATTTTAAATTATTATTAATTAATTATATTAATTAAATATTGATTTCCAATTAAAAATTAAATTAAGGTTTAATTTGCTGTCAATTCAAGTGGCTTTTAATTTTCTTTGATTAAGGTTTGAATTCTGGTCAGTTTGAGGTATTAATTATAGTTTTTGGATTTAAACTTGATTTATTAAAACTTCCGGAAGGTTTTGAGGTTCAATTAAGGTTTAAACTCAAGGATTTTGATCAAGGAGTTTAAAGGGTTCAAATTTTAGTGATAATTTTCCCTAGAGCAGGGAAGATCACTAAACTTAAAGGGTTTGAATTTTTAGTGATAATTTTCCCTAGAGCAGGGAAGATCACTAAACTTAAGGGATTTGAATTTTAAGTCAATTGGGTTTAAATTTGATTTGCTTAATAATTGTATGTGTTGATTGGGAAAGATTTGATATTTTGTAAATTTTATTTGAGTTATTATCAAATATTTTAGTTCTCGGGTTTTAAGGAAAAGATTAATAATTGATTGTTGTTTGAGATTAAATCGATTATGTACATGTTAATCTTAAGGTATAATGTCGCTAAGTTAACTATGTTTAATGTTTCATTCCTAAAGGATGCATGTGTGAATCCTAGAGTTTGTCTAAGTTCTCTAAGACTCGTCCTTAATTATTGTCCTTAAAGATGTCACTAGGTTCAATGGGTTTGAATCCATGTCACTAACCCTTTGGACATACCTAAGAATGTAAACAAGTTATGTCGATGGGTTTTGAATTTGTAAAAAGAAGAAAACAGGTATTAACTAAATGCAAGAATTATTGCAAGAATTTAAAGCTGGGAGAAATAGCTCAACAAGTAAATCTAGAAGCCTTATACACTTCTAAGTTTTAAGGAAACTTACCTGGTCACCGGAGCTAGTCAACGGTGACTCCGGCCATAGCACCCCGTTAGAAGAAACGGGGCGACTGAAACTCCTTTGCTCATCCTCCAATGAACTCCATCAGTACCTCGCAAATACGCGAAGAGAGAAGGTGATGTCAGAATATCATGTATGAAAATATAAAAGCTATTATAAATTGATATATAAGTGAATATGTAAAATAAGATGAAATCAAATCAAATGTCGTTTCAAAGAGTTAGAGATGTAGAATGAGATCTGTATTGAAGCAATTTCAGAATATATGTTATCTTGTAAGAAACTATCTCAATACATATACTTCTATATAGAAAGGAATTCCAACACTTGTAGTATATCACGAGAATAAATTAATCATGTATTATTATATGCAAGAGAGAATTTTTGCTCATATATTATCTCACAAAAAGAAATCAACATGTATGGAGATCATAACCATAAATATAGAACAGAGATAGGGAATATAACCTCTACTAAAAATTTGGTGTGTACATAATTAATGAGATCAAGTCTTATTAAGATAAACAATGTCACACGTTCATATTAAAATGAACCAAGTAAATTATCACAATTGTAAATTTATCAACATTTTGATGAATATAATAATCATCCAATTCAAATAAGTGTAAACAATTAAAAGTTTTAGAAAAGGAACCCACTTATAATACCAAATAACACTTGAGGGTAAACATATGTAAGCAAGCGAGTACAAATATATCAACAAAATCTGGTTAGTGATCATCATTTTGTTTTAATAGCCCATTTATATTCAGCATTATAGTTACAACATGCAAGAGGACAAAAACTATATTCAAGCATTAAAGATATCAAAATTTAGAAGAGAATAATGGTTTGGGCATGTATTTCACACTACAAGAAATGTAGAAAAAGATTCTATGGCATCGTACACTTAGAAAAAGACATGATATTATTCATAGAAAATCCAAAATAATTGGGGTAAAGATGAATAATAAAGAACACAACTAAACAACTAAGTGTAAATGAGCTGAGCTTGAACAAATTGTAATTGCATCGTCATACATAAATCATACAATTTGATTATGAAGAGTATTCAAAGTGTATATATTTTCCTCTATATATCTATTATAATATTGACAAAAACTTAACAATCATATTATGCAAGAATCCAATTCGAAAAAAAAGTACAACAGCTAAAATAAGCTTGCAATTGTTTCACAGAATTGAATGCAATAAAAGCTATCTGCTCCACATGACACATTGATTAGATATCATTAATCTGAAAGAATTCAAATGGGAAAAAAAGAAAATTGAGCATCATCATCTAAATAAAAGAAAGACGTGATTTAAAAATAGATATAGCATGCGAGCAGAATGATCAAATCATAAATGTGCTATCAGATGAGAGGGAATGAATTTGCAATAATCACTTCAACAAGTTTATGAAAGAGCACATGAATCAAGTTAAATAAATGTCCACATAACTAAGAAAATCTTGTCGTATATCAATATGTATTTGCTCTCTTTTTTTTTTTAACAATTCATTAGAAAAATTATTTTAATTAAAATAAAAAGAAAAAAAATAGAAACATAACATAAGGCCTTAGTTATTCAATTTTAAATTATATGATATAGAGTTGTGACGTATTGATTGAGATAAGATCTTTCCATCTTATTGAAACAAAGAATTTCTTCTATAAATGCATCTTTAACATTGCTAAGCAAGCAGTTTTAATCTGAGGAAGAATGACAGTGAAGTTGTCATAAGGAAAATCACTCATTAGTAAAACAAAATAAGATATCTCTAGTAACATGGAAAATATGCATATATGTAAGATAATATATTATGATTTGCTACTACAAAGAAATAAAAAAAAAAACACAACTGTTTCAACTAAAACTTACTTTTGCCCAACCAAGAAATCACCTGTTTAAACCCAAAGCACAATCAGAGGGATCTAGAAAAGTTATCATGCACGAAGATATTGCAACAGAAAGATGAAGAATAAAAAAAAATCATGAAAGGAAGGTGACTCTGAAATTGTTGAATCCTTAAAAATAATATGTGTGAAAAGGGTTAAACTAGTAGCCACATAAATCACTTGGTGGAAAAATTTATTTCACCAAACAAAGCAAACTGTAATTTACCAAACAAGTTGTGAACAATATAATAAATTTTTAGCAGGATTGTTTATTTTACTTACAGTTTTAGTGTGTTCAATCTACATAGCTCGTTATTCATTGAGCTTAGCGTCAGTTGAAAACCAATGTAACAAATTTTTGTTGTCGTGCCTATTGGTATGATCTTCCTCATTACACCCACAGCTAATGACCAAGTCAATATCTCGTCCTTGGCCCAAAATGTAAGTCACATCCTCTTGTAAGCACGTCATCTTGCTGGGTGTTGAAAACAACAGCTAACCCCTCCAATCATTACTGAAATCTGCAGTTATTCTTCCTATTCTTGTGGCTAAATCTTGGCTGGAAATGAAGCAGCCCCTTTACTTCTTTTCTTCTTTATTTGAAGCCTTGCCAGTGAGAGCCCCAACAACAATATTTTTTTTGTTTCTTCTCCTTTGCCTGAATGGAGAAATGAACAGCATAGATCTCTCACGGCTCAAGTGGGGGGAATCGCCAGCAGATTCCCCATCTTACCGGTCGAATGGGGAGCAGCAGATTTCCTCCTTGCTTAGCCAAAGATCTACAGCAAGCCCCCTTCTATTGTTGGCCGAACTCTGCTACATCTTAGAGTCGTATGGGAGTTTGCTTGGCCAGATGAAGAAATAGATAGTAATGAACTCCATTAAAAGATCGAGACATGATCTCTTGTCGGACATCTCATCACTCATGCTTCCGCTGGCTAATAGACAGCAGCTCTAGCTAATGGGAGAAGGAGAAGCTGCATAGTCCATTTGCTAGAGGGATTTCACAGCAGGGAAAGAATATTAGAGGTAGAGCTTGGCTGAAATCTGCTATCTTGATTTAAATAGGTCAAGCTAGTTTGTAATAATTAAAATTGATTTGACTCAAGGGACATTAAATTGAGTAGATTAAAGTCATGGAGCCTTAAATCGACTACGAATTGGTCAACTTAAATTCACACTCGAAGCCCAACGTTGAGGAGAATCAAATTCAAAACGAGTCGAAGAGAGGTTGATTGCAAGATGTATTGTAGGCGATGATGATTGAAAGGTTAATTAATCAAAATGTAGATCAAAAATTGGATGATTGAAAGTTAATTGGAACTTTGATTAAGAGTTGAATGGGATATGTTTGGGACCTATATGATCGACAAGTGAGAACTTGTCGATCATTAGGTCACCAAAATAAAATCCAGGTGAGTCCTAGTAACCTCATACAAAAATGAGGTCAACACCTATGTCCACTCCCTGGAGCCTCTCCTCCAAGCAATGCACTAAAACATAATGACTATTTTTTTTTCTCCCAAAGTAAGGTGGAGAAGCCTTTGCAAACTCCTTTTCACCGACCCAAGTGAGGCAGAAAACCTGATCTCCTTTTGATTCATCCTAAAGCAGGCAGAACCTTGATTGACTACTAAAGAAGTCCTTTCCAAAGCCACCAAGGAGCCAAGGACAATGAATAAAGAAGATGTCTCGAATCCTTTCTTGGAGCAACCTTTGTTAATCAGCTCACAAACTCAATGTCACAAGATTCTCTCTCTCTTCCAAGCTCTCCCTCTCCTTCTCTAAGCTATCTCAGGTCAATAAAGCCGCAAAATATCTAAACATTAATAAACAACAGATCTTATAAATAAGGGCTTAAAATTTTCCCTAATTTGCAACTTGCTATCAAAGATCGTCCAGAAAGATCGATAGACCATCTTGTATGGGTAGTGTATTTTATCCCTTTCAGCTTAGACAATCTGGGAGGGCTAGAAGATTATAACACGCTATTTTTTTTTATCATCCAGACCAATGTGGACATCTTCCTATATGATTAGTTCCAAACCATACATATCATCTAAAACATCATTCTAGTCATCTAGAAAATATATGTTGGATGATAAAGAATTATAACTTATCATCCCGGAAGATTCATGGATTGTCCTATACAATTAGTTCAAAATAAGTGATTATCATCTAGCACATCATTCTAGTTATTAAGGAGAAACATGTTGGATGATTAAGAAATATAACTTGTCATCCAAGATGATTCATGGATCATCCTGTATGATTAGATCAAAAATAAGAGTATCTTCCAGTAAATCATTCTTGTCATCCAGGTGATTAAAGAGAAAACTAAAGTTTCTTAACTGATCATCCAGGATGATTTTAAGACCGTCCAAGATGATATGATTGATTAACTAACCCTTATTTACTTTCCTTAATCAACTGACTAGTTTAGGATAGATTGTAATGAATCGTCCAGGACAATATGGGATTGTCCTGTATTTTTTTTAAAATAAAATTATACCTAAAAGAGTTTGGCAGCTGATTCTTATTTATTTGAGCCAATCATCCAGGATGATGTAAATATTGTCAAGGATAATTTTCTTAATTTATTGGTCTTAACACAAGATCCCTAATCAGAGTTTTTATTTTTAACTAATTGTCCAGGATAATTTGGGATCATCCTATATGATATAATCAAAAATAAAAAAAATAAAAAAAAACCTTAACTTTACATAATTTCTCTCCCTAAGTGTGTGTGTAAGGTTACTTAGTATCAGCATCCACCTTATTGCATTTGACTCAAGAAAGGGAAAAATCACTGGAATTAAACTTATAGATTAACTCAGTCCTAATATACCCGAACTTGAGCTGACTTTAACTGCCAACTCCTCGTGGATCTAAAACGTTAGTAGGCAGGGTAACCAAAATAGATTTGCAATATTAATAGTAGTAAGAAGCTAATAATATCACAAATGTTTGCAATAATCAAAATTATAATTCTTGAATCCAGGTATGCAACATGGAGTAGAAGGGAATTTACTAGAGCTTATGTTCGAATCAATTTAAATAGTAAGCTTCCTTTTGGAATTCAAATTGAAGGTTTATTTTGTACTTTTTTCTAAAAAATTGAATATGAGAATATATCTATTTTATGTTTCAAGTATGGTAAGATTGGGCATAAATTTTCTGTGTGTCCTAAAGTCTCACCTGAATTGAATCATTCTACCAAGGAATGTGCTAAGAAAGTAGTTCATAAATCTTATATTAAGAATTAGACTTTCTATAGTCCTTGGATGCATGTTAAATTCAGGAATAGGAAGGGAAGAAATGTTTTTTTCTTCAGAAAAAAACTAGATGGTGGAATGAAGGAATCTGATTCTCAAACCCTTGTGAATAATTTTGTTGGTATGGCAAGGTTAATGAGAAGGAAACTATTTTGCTCAACAATATTTCTGATGAAATTATGGATAAGTTTGATGCTATACTTGATAAGAATATATTTGATATAAGTAAAAACAATAAGTTTAATGTGTTATCTCATGAGGAAGATGTAAATGAAGCTACTGACAACAAAATTGATGTCAAGAATTTAGTTGAATTTATTGTTAATGAAGATTCAAATGAAGATATTGATGAATTTAATCAGGAAGGAAAATCAGATGTTAGTCCAAAAGCTACTCTGGATTTTCCATTAGATGAATATGATATCAGGTTGTCAATTAGCATGAATGAAGTTTACTCAAAGAATAATATGAATTCATTAGGTAGGCAGATATGTGATGTTGTTATTGGCAAGGATGTTGGTGAACCAGAAGTTACTCTCAACACTGATGCGGTATTATGTGGAGGTGATCCTATTACTATTTTAAGGAATTTAGTGACGGAATCGATGGTAGAAGCATATTTCTTTTTTAACATTGAGGCTAGTTCAAACAATTCTATAACTTTGAATTCAAAAAAGGTGGAGAAGGTGAAGAATAAAATTTCCAATCCCGTTATTGATATTGGTCATGAGATTGGTAACTCTTCTAACTTTAAACATTAATTATTTAAAGAACTTCAATCATTAGGTGCGTTGGAAGATCTCCATAGAAGAAGAAATGTTGAGTTGAGGTTGAAGAATGGTAGTGGGGGCATTTCCCCTTCTGTTCACTAATATGTTATTGTCTGAAGACTTAAATGGTGATGAAGGCCATATAAAGGTTTTTGTTTATCTTTATTATGGATTTAATAAAGAATGCTTCATTTTTGTGGTTTCTATATGTTTTGGATCTTATAAAGTTGATAATATATTGTTTCTTCTATTTAAAATAGGATTGCATATTCTTTGAAGATCTTTGTTCTCAAAGGTTACATCATTGGATGGCTTCAAATATGATGATCTTTATAGGAGAGAAGTAGAGGTTGGGCTACTTGGCATTATTGTTTCTTATTTTTTGTTTTATTTGAATAATGAGATTAGAGTGATGGTGTTTAGGATTCTTACTATTTTTCATTTTACTCCTTTTGGGATCCTTGGGATACTGACCAATAGTTTGGGTTATTTTATAGTTGGTGTCCCCATCAACCACAATTGGCCTAAAATGAGGACAAATTGATCTTATCTTAGTTATGATATTCTCATTTTTGCAAATATTTTTTTCTTAGGTTTTTGCTTTTCAATAATTGTTACCTATCTTTAGTTCGGTAAGGTAACATCCTTAGTTTATTTTAGTTTCTACTTGTACTAGGTTTTTTTTCTTTCTTTGTTAAATGCAATTTACATTCTTTCAAAAAAAAAATAGTACTTCATAATTTTCTTTGTAGAATCTCCAAATAATTATCAAGATCAGAGTTTTTCCATGACTTCAAAACTATACTCCAAGCAGAAGGATTTGATTTTCAAAAATCTTCAAATCAGATTATTTTGCTGTATCTACGAGACCATGCCCATATTAAAAACAATAGGGAAATGATCATAAGACACTCCTACAAGATGTACAGACAAAGAAAAGGTAATAGCTTGAAAGGCATTTGGTTCAGGTTTTGGTATTTTTCTTCACCCAATTGTATTTTCATCCCTCAATCGAAGTGTGGCAATTTTACCATTGGTTCTGATGGCGAAATGTTTGGTTGACATTTTCTTGTGGTTTGAATGTTCTGCTGGTTTAAGAATTGAGATTATCTTCTTAGATTTCCTTGGATTTTATGAATTTCTTGAGACAGTGATTGGAGCAGATATATTTTCTGGTTTGATGTTTGAAACAGAGAGGTTCTTGTTATGGAATTGTTTGTTTTTCAAGAAAATTTGGTGTGGATTTTTTTTTTTCTTATAGATGTGGACTTCTTTGTTCTAAATATTTTTCTATAAAGGTTATGTTGATTCTCCTTTTTCAATTAAGGAATGGAACTCTTCAATTGAGGAATGTATTGAATGAATTTTCTTGCTGGTGGACTTGTCCGAACCAGTACAGAGACTGTTGGAGCAATTTTTTTAATTTCTTCAAGATTCTTGGAGAAAAGGCTGTTGTGATCCTGGTTGATTTTGTTACAAATTTTTGTATTTGGATTGATTTTGGTTCAGCATTTTGTTGGTTTGGAAAATTTGAAATTAAAGAAAGGAGTGAAGATCATTTTCCTCCTAGTATTGTCAGGTTTGATGCTCTTTCTATTGTTCTCATGTTTAAGTTTGAAATTTTGTGGAAATTTTGTTTGTCATTTGGCTTCCTTTGATTGAAATGTACAAGGGAGTTATTTTGGGAATTCCTAAATGTTCTGTCGAGGGCTTGGAATGGGCTCCCGTTACTTCAAAGCTTATGGGATCTTCCAATTTGTTCTTTGATGTTTAAGGCAAGTGTATTGAAGGTTTGAAAAGTGGAGATACTTCTGGCATAGGAATTTTAAAATTTGTGAAGTTCTTGAGTTTCAGTATGGCTGCAGCATTTATTTTTTAGGGTATTATTATCTTTTTGGAGAGTTGTTGTCTTTCCTTGAGCTTCAATTTATCAGCTAAGGGGAAGGTTGCTTTACAGTGCTTGGATCTCAAGTTTTTTGAATCTTTTATGCCTATAGGTTTTGAGGTAATTAGCCTTACTTTTTATTTGCATTATGAAATTAGATTAATGGAATTTGGGTATCTTATTATATTTCACTTTTTACTTGATTGGGAACTCTGGGATACTAACCAACCTATTGGGTTGTTTAATTTTTGGTGTCCCCATCACCCCAATTGTTTCAAAGTGAGGAGTAGTGGATCTCATTTCAATTATGATATTTTCTATTTTGCAAATAAACTTTTCTTATGCTTAGTTTGTTTGTCAGTTGTGCTTCCTTTCTCTTTGTTTAGAAAGGAAAGTCTAGTAGTGTTATTTTCTTTCTAGTTTGTAATAGTTTTTTTTTTTTTTTACTCTTAATGCTATTTGCATTTCTTCAAAAAAAAAAAGAAAAAAAAAAGGTAATAGCTTGAAGTGTTACAGAGTTAAGAAGGCATCTATCCAATCTTACCCATATAATAGAAGTCCTGTCCTTGTTATTGCACTAGGTAAACCTTGGACCAAAAATAACTACATCATGAAAATCATTGTTACCCATAAAAAGATTCATTTCCTTAGGTCTTTAGGAGAATATTAACTTCTTTTCGCCTCTCTTATCCTCTTTGGATAAAATACATTTAGAATCATAACCTATGATGGAAGGAGTATTAGTTGAATTAAGTTTTTGAAGATTATCTCAAAGACCTCTTCTAATATCCAAATCTTTATTCCCATAAATAGTGGCCACATTCCAACTACCCTTTAAAAGGAATATTAACAACCCCAAAAATTAACATGAGATTAATGCTCAACAACATTGAACATCACCTTATTTCTATTCGATATGAAAAAATTCCCACAAGGAAACCCTTTATTCGGATGATGAAGAAACTCCCACTCATTCCCAATAATCATATTTACCTTTCTCCTATGAATATTACCTAATTTAGTCACCACTAACCCAATGAAAAACACATCATTGTCCCTAAACACATTTCTAAGATATAGAGAAGTCTCCCTCTTCTTGCCTCGTCTATAATTCCAAAAAAGAAAATATGACATTAAGAAATAGAAGGGGAGCAACCCCTCCCAATCAAATTAACACCCCCATCCCCTCTTCTTTTCTTAGTAACATCTTAAACAAGACCCAATGATTTGAATTATTTACTAAGCTTATGCTTAATCAACAAAGATTTATCATTAACATTACCTTCCATCATATTAACCAAAGTACCCTCAGTACATAAGACCTCCTTTCTAATACTTTTTTCATATAATGCTTTATTATGATTTGCTACTTTATTTTGATCCATGTCTTCAACTATCTCCTTTCCTGCATCTTCTTTACATTCTAAAAAAAATTAAATTTATTAGAACGTAACCTTGACATAGTTGTAGCAACTTCAAATTTTGATAAAAGGGACACAACTTTCTTCTCAAATTCCCCAAGTGCCTTCAGACTATGGTGAACTGGTTCTTTGTCAATATGGCTATCATAATACTTTATTTATTCACCTAGATTTATCCCATCCTTCATATTGGTGATACAATTTGGATTACGATTATGATCATGATCGTTGTCAAGTGTCTTTATACATCCTTTCTCTTGAAAATGATCTTTAGAAGTAGTATTATCCTCCTCAAATTGTTTGCTTTAAACATTATTAGACATTACATTCCTTCGTGGTCTCCTTCTATTCTTAGAAAAATTAACATGTATCCATGGCCCATAATCCATATCATTCCCACTCATATTACTGTCACTGGTAATATATTTCTCATTTACGCATTCAGATGTTTACGTGTTACTCCCCTATTCTATAACCTTTGGGTTATCCTTAATATTTTAATTTTTAATATAAGTACAAGCATTTTTATCAATAGCTATTTTTCCCCATTTTAAATACAAGGAAGTTATTTTTTCATATTCTTTTTTTTTTTTTGGAAAAATTATCTACTTAATCTATCAACCAGAACACCACAAGGTAATTTATGTTGAGTCTAGTAATTAGGTTGTTAAGCCTAAGTAAATGTCCCTATCAACCAGAACACCACAAGGTAATTTAGAGTCAAACTTGATATAAACACAAATTCTTGCAAACTCCCTTCTTCCCAATTTAAACATATTCCCATCCAATAACATAAGAACACCAACTCTTGAAGCAACTTTGATAATAATAATATCATCCCAACATTGTAATGGAAAATGGAGCAACCGAATTCAAACTTGAGATGCTAAATCTGTCATGCTTAATGGTGAGAAAGAAGGTGTCCATTTCTCCATCCCAATTATATGCCCTCTAACATACTAAGGTCTTCCACTCATTACTACTTCCATAGCTTCAAACGAATGGAAAGAACACAAAATCCTATTTAGAGCTAATGATGTTAAATGAAACCCTTCAAATTTGTTGCAGATCAATGGTTTATGATTTTGATGATAGCAAACATTTTTATTTCTCTACGACTTCCTTATGTACTGACATTTCAGGTTCACATGATTGGACTGCAATTTGGAACCAGCTCAAGATTGGGTAGACTAGCTCTGAGTCAGTTTATACCCTTTTTCCTTTCTTAAGTCTATTGTATTTATTGTGGCTCCTGATGGTTTGTAACGTATAAGAGTTTCTGATTGTTCCCTAGATTTTACTGTTTTTGGTAACATCGTCCTGGACGATATTTATATCGGCCGGGATGATCTGTTCAAAAGCAGAAAACCTAATTAGGGCATCCTCATTAAAGCAGCCGTCATTATGCAAAATACATCATCCTGGATGATTTTGCATCAGCCAGGATGATAAGCTCAATTCAGAAAGAATCTGCCACCAGATCTACTTAGGAAATTCTTATTTTTGGATATCGGCCTGGTGGTTCGGCCTGGACTATAAAATATCGGCCAGGATCATACAGGACAATTTTTCCAAAATTTCTCTGGCAATTTTGGAAAACAATTAATGGTGATTTCATCCGGGCCGATCGCAAGATCGTCTGGGCCGATTAGACATCGGCCAGCTTCATTTCAGGGCGATATTCGGGATGATTTACCTCATATTTGAACAAATCAGCCAGGATGATATGTCTATCGTCCTGGACGATAAAGTCGGCAACTTGCATTAATGAGCTCGTTTTTAGCTCTTCAATTTAAGCTATGACATGACACTTTGTAAGTGTCTTTGGTAGACGTTATAGCTTCATTCTTGTGGGGGAAACTTGAAGAGAAAACTTGAAAGGGAGTGAGGAACGGGTGAAGTCTGAGAGAGGAAGAAGATCCTGTGAGGGGGGACCCAAGAGAGTATGGAGGGGGATTCCACACGGTTGCTCCGGCAGGCTTGCACCTCAATACAGTCGGATTCAAGGCTTATCTCGAGGGAAGTTCACCAAAGAAGAAGATCTCTTTAGTGTCAAAGGACCCGGCAACTCTCCCGCATCTGGAAAGGTGGAAGTGATTTTGTAAGGGCTTCTTCGACTAGCTGTGGGGGCTAAAGGAGAGACACTTATTTTAGTACAATACTTGGAGGGTGCCTCCAAGGAGTGGATGTAGGTCAAGGTTTGACCGAACCACTATAAATTCGGTGTGTTCTTTCTTATTATTTACTTCTGCATATAATTTTTGCATTTGTTTTATTTTTTGTGATTTTGATTTGTATTTTGATTTAAAGTTTCTTCTTTACCAATTCACACTCTATTTATTTAGCCTTGGGCCAGTTCTATAGGGCTTAACATCCCTAACAAACTTTCAAGTGGTATCAGAGAACTTTCTAGTGTCATCTGAACACTTTCAAGTGGTATCAGAGCATGATTGATAAAATAAGTTTTTAAAAGCATTTGAATTTTTTGATCCTTGGTTAATCGTAATATTGCGGAAGGTTATTCAATCACCAGACCTCCTTTATTTAAAAATATGACATTTGATTTTTGGAAAACTTGCATGTCTATTTTTTTACAATCGATTGATTTTCGCATGTGTCATATGATTTTAACTAGTTATTCATCACCATCACGTATTATTAATGGAGTTAAAACATATATTCCTTTTAATCAATGGAATAGGGAAGAACAAGTAAATGCTCAATTGAATGCTAAATCTTTAAATTGATTTTTCTATGCTTTAAATTCTGAAGATTTTATGTTAGTATCCACGTGCACTATTGGTAAGGAAGTTTGGGATAAACTACACCATATACAAAGGCACTAGTGAAATTAAGCAATCCATGTTGAATATGTTGATGCATGATTTTGAACTGTTTTCCATGAAGCCCTATGAGACGATCTTAGACATGTATACTAGATTTATTCAAATTGTAACATCATTGCATGCCTTAGAAAAAGAGTTTTCAAATTTTGAAAAAATTCTATAAAATTCTTCATTGTTTACTTGACAAATTTGATGCCAAAGTTGTTGCTATTTGTGAATCAAAAGATTTGAATGAATATTCTATTGATAATTTGATTGGCTCACTCATTGCCTATGAGAAAAGTTTGGGTCAAAAACTTGTGGATGCAGGTGAAACGATTGTTCTAAAAGATAAAGATATAGAAAGAGATAGCTTAGTTGGTGACGAATACAATGACTTGTCAAGCAAATCACAAAGCTCACCAAAGCATAAGCAAAAGTGGAAAAAAAGGTAAAAGTTGTAAGGATGTCCATATTTCTTCTGACATTATTTGCTTTCGATGCAGGAAGCCTGGACATATGAAAAATCAGTGCC
>NW_021319694.1:1457193-1481662 GCF_001605985.2 Dendrobium catenatum | reverse complement strand
ATATGTCTATCATCCTGGACAATAAAGTCGGCAACTTGCATTAATGAGCTCATTTTTAGCTCTTCTATTTAATCTATGACTTGACACTTTGTAAGTGTCTTTGGCAGCTATTGTAGCTTTGTTCTTGTGGGGGAAACTTGAAGAGAAAGCTTGAAAGGGAGTGAGGAACGGGTGAAGTCTGAGAGAGGGAGAAGATCCTATGAGGGGGGACTCAAGGGAGTGTGGAGGGGGATTCCACACGGTTGCTCCGGCAAGCTTGCACCTTAATACCGTCGGATTCAAGGCTTGTCTCGAGCGAAGTTCACCAAAGAAGAAGATCTCTTTGGTGTCAAAGGACCCGGCAACTCCGCCGCATCGGGGAAGGTGGAAGTGATTTTGTAAGGGCTTCTCCGCCTAGCTGTAGGGGCAAAAGGAGAGACACTTGTTTTAGTGCAATACTTGGAGGTTGCCTCCAAGGAGTGGATGTACGTCAAGGTTTGACCGAACCACTATAAATTCGGCGTGTTCTCTTATTATTTGCTTCCGCATTTAATTTCTGCATTTGTTTTATTTGTGGTGATTTTGATTTGTGTTTTGATTTAAAGTTTCTTCTTTACCAATTCACCACTCTCTTTTTCTAGCCTTGAGCCAGTTCTATAGGGCTTAACATCCCTAACGAACTTTTAAGTTGTATCATAGCACTTTCTAGTGTCATCTGAGCACTTTTAAAATTAACACCATTGTCTTCGAATTTTTATACTATAAATAGAAAATGACATGTTATTTCCTAACACCATAACCACAAATCCATTTCTGTAGAGGAAAAGCATTAGCTTTTTCCTTATCTTCTTTAAGTTACATAGCAATATTGTCTTTTAACATTTTAGCTTCAACCATATTATGATCAATCTTGATGTGTGGAGGTTTATTCCAGGCATTTAATACATTCATATTAGGAACAGGGACACTAACATTATCCTTATTATTTAAAGAATTATCATTATGAACTTCAAGAATTTTAAAAGATGCTTCACACTTTACATCAACATTTAATCTGACTTTTTGAGACATATTTTCAACTACAACTTTGTTAACATTTATGTTTAATAAAATAAGGCTAGAAAATATGTTAGCTTTAAGATCCAAAACTTCCAACAATGATGCTTCAAGATCATTAGAAGTAGATTGTGGCATAGCTGTAACCTTCTCGAAAGAAAGGCTTATATAATCTATACCACAGTAAGGAAAATAAACATATTTCTTCCCCTTTCCTTCAATAAAGATAGTTTGATGAGCAGGTTGATGAAAACCTTTTAGGATAACTAATGGTTTATTCTTCAATGAATTCCTTCAATCTGAATATTCCAATGAATTAGCCAAAAGATTTATTTTATTTATTCCATTACCAGAATTATTAACCCTAAAGCTATAAAAAGGTGGAATGTAGGAATGATAGTCTGCAAAAGATGGAAGGAGATCTGCCCCTGCCATAATACTCAATCATGAAACCAATGAAATTAATTTTTTTAATAGAATATGAGTTTCTCTCACTAGACTAGAACAACATGTAGGGATCAAATGGTCATTTGATTAGACTATATAGATTATGTGTATTAGATACTCCTTTTTTCTAGTTTCTTAAATTATATATGTTTTTCCTTGATAATAGCTAGCCTATAAGGATATGTGATTTTTTTTCCTTTTAAACACACTCTTTACTTTTCTGTGAGCATGCATGCATTTTACTTCGCATGTTTTGCACACAAAATTCACAATAGATAGGAGAAAGCATAGACTGGCCAAAGCATTGGGTTTAGCTAACTTTTTATATATTTATTTGGGCTATTATAATGCTTGATTTTTCCTAGAAATCCAACATTTCTTTTCATACAAATAAAATTTTCATGATATTATGTAAAATCAATATATAATAAAAAAGGAAGTTAAAATTTTCATTAGCTAGGCTCATATACAGAAATAAATATTCAAATAAACCCTGATGGCATTTTCTAACAGTATACCTTTGTTGCAAAATAAATAATAATCTATCTATCATGTATTTTATGAAGATCAATACCATGGTTTTAAAAGCATTTAGTGGAGTTTTGCTAGTTTTTCATTAATAGAAAATGTATGTCTAGTGGTGTTGGGATGTAATTTGGATCATTTAAGGGCTTGAAGATGTAATCCCCATTTCATAAATCAATAAATCTCCTTAGTCTAGATTCAAATGACATACTTTTAGTGGTTCACCTTTTTTATTAGTTTTATGGCAGATTCTAAATCTTAAGACCTCTACCTGTGGGAATATATCTCAAATTTTTAATAAATTTTATACCTAAATATAAAACTTCGTCACATTATAAAACACTAAAGACCAAGATTAGATAGATTTGAACACATCTTAGCTTCTTAGAATCTTAGTGTTCCCCTCTAGTCCCTTAACTCTAAAAAAATTGCTCAAACTTTAATTAATCCCATTTAAAATGTAAAACTTCAAAACCTTGTCTAAATCTTTGAAATTAAGAAGTTTTTGACCAATATTTTAATTGAAAATTTTTATAAGTGTTCTCCTCTAGAGTTGTAATTATCCACTAGGGTTTTCCTTTTAGCCCATGTAAAAGAAGAAAACCTATCTTAGTGTCATACAATAGGGGAAAAATCTTTGACACTAAACTAATTTCTAAAACCTCAATTTTGTTTTTGAATACCATTCTAAAATAGCATGTTCATCTACTTGCATGATATTCTATTCTGTTTACATAATTTGATATAGAAATTATAAAATTTTCAAAGATTGTTCTCATTTTAGAACATCATGGTATAATATCTATTTTGCCTTTAGCGATAATAAATTATTCTCTTTGTTAAGTTTGACTAAGATAATAACAATTTTTCAAAAAAAAAAACTCTAATTCTATCTTTGAATATATTATAGAATATTATGTATACATATCAAAATGGTATGATATTTTTTATGTAGTATTTAATGAGACAAAGACAATATTTTTTTCCACAAATCTACATGGTGATTTCTATTTCCCACAATGAGACATTTATTTTTTTGAAGCTCATGGAGAATATCAAAATTTTAATTCTAACCCATTATTTAATGCCATTATAACAATGTTGATTGTTAATTTCATTCTTAATTGAATAAAGAAGATTGTAAAAAAAATTTTTTTGTAAATTTTCATCAACTTTAAGCATTGAAGTTAATGAATGCTTGATGTCCATTTAATAAATAAAAAATAATAATTCTCTTACGTATGGTATTTTGAATGTGTTAAGAATTTACTTTGTAAGTTCTTGCACCATTTTCCTAAATCAATGGCAGAGCACAACACAGGTAAACCTATGCAATAAAAAATGTATAAAAGTAAAATCAAATGTTAGTTTTGACTTTATTACAATATGATCTTGAATGATGAATTTTTTTAATATCTTCTTTCAAAAACAAATTAACTCATTTAATGAATTTTTCTTAGAAACTTTTAATGATCAGGATGACTCTTACATTAAGTGTACTCTACTTAAAGATTAAGAGGAAGTTAATTTAATAGTTAATAAACTCAAAGAATTTAATATTAACATGAAATAAATTTCCATTCAATTGTCACGAGTTCTTTATTATATGAGGAAGATTCAAATAAATTGGTTAACATGCTTTTAGTCTTTAAGGATTATTTTCCCTCAAGTTACAATAAAAAGCCCAAATTATCTCTTGAACTAATAGTCCAAAAACTATTAAATTTAATCTAACATCGTTTCCATAATGCAACCACTACACATTTTGTAGAAATGAAAAAAAAAAAAAGTTGTTGTTAAATCTATGAAACTGATTAAAGTTAACTTTATTTGATGAGAGAAATAACCTTCTTATTCGTCTAGCATCATGCTTTTTAAAAAATGGAATGATCAAATTCATATATTTATTAACTTTGAGGACTTAATAAGGCTTGTCTCAAGGATTAGTTACCTTTACTTTTATTGAAGCTTATGTTAGATATAACCTGTTTGCATGTAAGGTTTATTTTCGTGGATGTTTTATTTGGTTATAATCAATTTATACTTTCCTTTGAGGATGCAAAATTTACTTCATTCAAAACCCATATTGAGATACATTATTAAAATTCTATGCATTGTAAGCTTAATAATGCTGGTGCAACCTATTGGTAGGCTATGACCCAAATATTTAACTAACTTATTATTAAGCAAGTGGAGTATTTTATAAAAATATAGTCTACAAAACAAAAGAAAAAAGAGGGCCCCTTTTATGATTTGACAATTCATTTTTAATCATTTTTATAAAAAGTATGTCTGTGGATTAATTTTATTAAAGTATTTATACTTTTTAATAAGGCATTACGGGATAAAAAAAACTCCTTTTAAAATCAACGGACTCTTAGAAATGAAACCTTCTAAAATTTCTTACTTAATTAAGATAATTACAAAGTAGGTAATTATATCTTAGAAGCTTTAGTTTAAATCTCTTAAGTAATTGTTAATCATTTATTGCATTATTTAAAAAGGACGCCAAATGCAATTAGAATCAGAAAGTGATACTTGATATCATCCCTAGTTTTGGATATTTTTTATTTTGAGAAAGTATTTAGTTCTCTATATCATGTATTAAGATGATTCTCTGGGTGTATTATTAACTCAAATCAATAAAAACACTGATAAGAATGTGTTAGATTTCTTAAGTTGTACATTAATTTTAAATAAAATAAGCTATCCACTTATTGAAAAATTTATTATCCTTGATTTTTATGGTACAAAAAGTTATGAAATTATGTACTTTCTTGTGAGCTAACTTCAATATCAAGAACAAATCCTTAACAATATCTTATGAATTATTTGATAGTTGCAATCCAGAATCCTTTGTCTAAGATTTTGATGATGATAAATATTCTTAACTTAATTGTTATTTTTCTTGGTACATGTTTTAGATATTCTTTTTTTCTTTGAGCACTAACATTGCAGGTAAAATATACACTGCTCAATACTACTAAAAACTCAATATGGGTAAATCAGATGTCAAGAAAAATAATATGTACTTTTTATTTTTTATTTCTTAAGTCTAGCCACATAAGAGTGTATGCAATTAGATGATCGTGCACACACAGGGGGAGTGAGAAAAAATTAAAGTTAATATTTTGTACTAATCATAGTGTATAATTCACAATCGTACTATATAATCATTTATAATAGAAAGAGTTTAACAACCAATTGAATAATTAATTTCTATCAACTAATCATATTGTACAATTAAGATTATATTATATTATTTGTTCCAATATAAAAACCATAGCAACAACATAAATTAAGTAAGGAATTCAAAATTTGAATTTTGAACTATTAATGTCATATCATGTCATTCATACAGTACAAAAATTTGTAATCTTCTTTAAATTAACCACTATAATTAGTCAATCAAATCATAGTTTAATTAATGATAGCCAATCCTACTATATGATGTCAATCAAATAGTATGACTGATAGAGATGAATTTTTGTCAACCCAAAGACCGTACAAAATCAAACCATGATTTTTTAACTAATCGTACTGTAGGACTATATGATATTCACATTGTAAAGGATAAATCAATAAAATAAAATTAATCATACTATATAATGAGAAAAGTATGGGATGATTGATAGAGATAGTTTTCAATCATCCCATGAAATCATCATGTACAAATAGGGAGAAATTAAATAGAAAGTACTATATGATCTTAGGATCATACTATATGATGTGTTTGAAAAGTTAAATAGTTCATCAAAATGATTCTTTGCAGTATAGTAGATGGGTCTAATTTTTTGAAGTGATTGTACTATATGAATTCCAATAGTACTATATGACTAGAGACTACCAACTTGAATTTTTAGGGTTTCTTGAAACCTAATACAAAAGCAATGTTTGAAGAATCTCTTAGAAATAAAGAGGATTGTGTGACTATTGAAGGAACTCTCAGAGAGGTATTTTAAGAGAAAATCAAAGTTTCATAGGAAGGAGAAGTTGAGCTTGAGCATGAGGGAGAAAGAGTGTGAGGGGATCACACGGTTGTTCCTAGCTAGCTACACACTTGCTGCTCTTGTTGCCTTGCTAAGTCCTTCAAGGATTTCCTGGGAGAGAGGCTTTGAAGCCAAGTCCTCGAGGTACTCTGCCTTCTCCAAGAGGGAGAAAAAGAATGAAGATATCCTACTTTCTCCAAGAGGAAGAAAAAGATTGGAGGTATGCTGCCTTCTCCAAGAGGGGGAAAAAGCTTTGGGTTCTCTGCCTTGTCAAGGAGGTAGAAAAATGATTCAAGGTCCATAACAATGACTAGGATGGTGACATTTGCTGAAGTGAGTTTATAAGGGCTTCTCCATCTTGTTGTGGAGCAAAAGGAGAGTCACTTAGTGTTAGTGTAATACCCAAAGCATGGGACTTAAGGGAGTGGACATAATAAAGGTTGACAAAACCATTATAAAATTTTTGGTGTTATTTTTCTATTTTTCACATTTTTATTTTCCTACAATTTTATATATTTGTAAGTTAAGTTTAGTTGTTTCGATCTGATCAATCAATTGCATTGAGTTTGAACACTTTTGTTATAAGAATATTTGCATAAGTTAAAAATAAAAGAAATAAACTTTTATCATATAAATTTCTTCCACATGTTAATTTGAATAATTAATCTGAATTAATTTTTCAGTTGTTTTATGGCTAAAATAAAAAAGGTAGCATTTATATTTAGGGTTTTTAAAAATAACTAATTTACAACCCCCCCCCCAAACTACCCCCCCCCCCCCCCCCCCCCTCTTTGTGTGCCTCGGGCTAGTTCTATAAGGTTTAACAACCTTCTCTAACTTTCAAGTGGTATTAGTGCTGGTCTTGAAATTTAGATTATAAAATCTTCAAGAAAAGATTAATGGTACATTTTTTGTAATCAAAATAATACGGGAGGTTATTCAACAACCCACCCACACCTATTTGATAATATACCATTTTATTTTTAGAAATTTCATGTCATTCTTTTTGCAATCAATTGATTAAAGCATGGGTTTTTTTTATGAAGGTTATTCAACACCATCTCCTTTGACTAATGAAATTAAAACTAAATTACCATTGAATGAATGGATCAATGAGGATAGAGACTTAGCTTAGTTAAATGCTAAATACTTGAACTATTTTTTCTATTCTTTAAAATATGAAGATTATATGCATGTATCAACCTTTACTACAGGGAAAGAGAATATGGGATAATCTATGCATAACATATGAGAGAACTAATGAAGTAAAATAGTAAAGTTAAACATCCTACTTCATGACTATAAATTCTTTCTCAAGAAACCTTTTGAGTAAATTTCAAAATTATACACTAGGTTTACATAGATAGTGAGATCCCTACATGCATTGGGTAGTGAACTTTCTAATTCAAAAAAGTTAATAAAATCCTAAATTGTCTTCCTAGTGCTCATAATACTAAAATTATTATAATTATTGAATCTATGGATTTAATTGTCTATTCTATTGACAACTTTCCTGGGTCATACATTGCCTATGAGCAAGGAGTGAGTTAAAGGCAAAGTGATATAGGTAAACAAAAGAAATAGTAATCTATACCAGTTAAAGAAAATGAGTCAAAAAGTAATAGATTTGTATATGAATGAGAGGATGACATCACGCTGATAACACATCAAATTTAAAAGCTTCCTAAAGAGAAAAAAAAGTTCTGATCTAAAAGTTTGTGTGGTGTTAAACCCTAAAGAACTAAGCCCAAGGCTAACAAAGGGGGGGGTGTAAATTGGTTATTTAAAAATTTCATTAAAAAATTTAAAATTTAAAACCCCTTGATGTGGAAGTAGAACTAATTTTACAACAACAAAAATAGAGATTTCAAACACAGATCAAATCATAGAAAAAAGCAGAAATTAAAATGCAAAATAATAAATAGAAAGAACATACAAAATTTATAATAATTCAGTCAACTTGACATACATCCACTCCTTGGAGACACCCTTTCCAAGTATTGGACAAAATAAAAGTGAGTCTCCTTTTACTCCCATAGCAAGGCGGAGAAGCCTAAATAGACTCTATTTCACCTCCCTATTGCTTCAAAGAATAGTGACTCTTCTACAGGAAGAGAACCTCAACTCTATGTTAACCCTCTTGGTGATGGTCAGATAACAACAACTTTATTTTCTCCCTCTAGGTGATAGTCATAGAACCACAATCTTGTTGATGAACTTCTTCTCTAGAGCCATAGTGATTTTAGGGAGATGCTTGTAGGTACTAGGCAAGATTCTTGCTTTGAGCAACCTTTTGAACCCCCTCAAAATCTTCTCCCTCACAAAATCTCCCGCTCTTATCTCACCAAGCTCTCCTTCTTCTCTCCCTCATTCTCTTTCTCAAGAAGACTAAACAGTGAAATATGTCTTATAGGAATATTAATAACCCCTAAATAGCGGGCTTTAAAAAACCCTAAATTTTAAGACATTCATCTTCTGCTTACACAGTACAATACACATTGTACGATACGTTCAGTACAATTTAAACTAATCAAACGAGATTATTCAAATGAATTATTCAACATTTATAATATATAGTATAGGATGATGAAACATCATATTATTTGATGTGCAAAAATTGCTTCTATTTGATTTGGATGATCCTTGTGACAGCCAACTTCGTACACAGGTAATCATCCATCTATGTGAACATTATATGGTATGATCAACACAAAAATCATGGATTACATCTAGTACGATCCAAGGGATGACCAATTTCATACATGCAGAATCATATAATGCAAACTATTTTGTACAGTACGATCAATCACAAAAATTTTATTACCTCATATCATAGGATTAATTAAGAAAGATTTTAATTATGGCGTACAGTATGAACCAAATCATACTATATGATCAGTATAGTGTAGTATCTTCCTTAAACTTTGGAGGTTAGTGTTTTGATAGAGCATAATAGTTCGTGCAGTATGAATTAAAATTAAACCATACAAAAAATGTCATATTATATAAAAACAGTTTTATACAGTATGAATTACCTAAAAAATACTCACTTAAAAACATTTTTGTATCTCCCCCAGTGTGTGTGCAAGGTTACTCAACAAAGTTAACAACCCAATTACATGATATATCTCAAAAAAGGAAAAAAATACTTAGTAAAATAAAAACTTAATATAATTCTAGTCTACCAAGTCTTGAGCTGATCAGAATTACCAATGAATGATGGACTTATTTCCTGAAATGTAGTTTGCACCAACATAAAACAAAGTACATAAAAATAAAAAAAAGGCAGTAACAAAAATAATATTGTTTGTTATCATTAAATTTACAGTGCTTGAATATGATTTGCAACATCATCAATAGTGGAATAATGGTAAAACATATAAAAAATCTAAAGTGTCATATAAGAACGGGATGCATTAGAACGGGTTACCACAACTTTATTTTCTCCCTCTAGGTGATGGCCATAGAACCACAATCTTGTTGATGAACTTCTTCTCTAGAGCCACAGAGATTCTAGAGAGATACTTGTAGGAATTAGGCAAGATTCTTGCTTTGAGCAACCTTTTGAACCCCCTCAAAATCTTCTCCCTCACAAAATCTCCCACTCTTATCTCACAAAGCTCTCCTTCTTCTCTCCCTCATTCTCTCTCTCAAGAAGACTAAACAGTGAAATATGTCTTATAGGAATATTAATAACCCCTAAATAGCGGGCTTTAAAAACCCCTAAATTTTAAGACATTCATCTTCTGCTCACACAGTACGATACACATATTATATGATATGTTCAGTACAATTTAAACTAATCAAGCAAGAACATTCAAATGAATTATTCAACTTTTATAATATATAGTATAGGATGATGAAACATCATATTATTTCATGTGCGAAAATTGCTTCTATTTGATTGGGATGATCCTTGTGACAGCCAACTTCGTACACTGGTCATTATCCAGCTCTGTGAATATTATATGGTATGATCAACACAAAAATCATGGATTACATCTAGTACGATCCAAGGGATGACCAATTTCATACGTGGGGAATTATAAAATGCAAACTATTTTGTACAGTACGATCAATCACAAAAATTGTCCAAAATTTTATTACCTCATATCATAGGATTAATTAAGAAAGATTTTAATTATGGCGTATAGTATGAACAAAATCATACTATATAATCATTATAGTTTAGTATCTTCCTTAACCTTTGGCAGTTAGTGTTTTGATAGAGCATAATAGTTCGTGCCGTATGAATTAAAATTATACCATACAAAAAATGTCATATTGTATAAACTAGTTTCATACAGTATGAATTACCTAAAAAATACTCACTCAAAAACATTTTTGTCTCTCCCCCAGCGTGTGTGCAAGTATACTTTTTCTAACGAGACAATTCGATTTTAGAATTCAATTTTAAGTCCCAAAGAAAACTAATATTTTTAAAGTATATTTTCAAAATTTCACCAACACCCAATTACATGATATGTCTCAAAAAAGGAAAAAAATACTTGTAAAATAAAAACTGACTGTAATTCTAGTCTACCCAGTCTTGAGCTAATCAGAATATCCAGTGAATGATGGACTTATTTCCTGAAATGTAGTTTGCACCAACACAAAACAAAGTATCATAAAAATAAAAAAAGGTAGTAATAAAAAAAAATAATGTTTGTTATCATTAAATTTATAGAGCTTGAATATGGTTTGCAACATCATCAATAGTGGGAAAATGGTAAAACAAATAAAAATTCTAAAGTGTCATATAAGAATGGGATGCATTAGAACGGGCAACCACAACTTTATTTTCTCCCTCTAGGTGATGGCCATAGAACCACAATCTTGTTGATGAACTACTTTTCTAAAGCCACAGAGATTCTAGGGAGATGCTTGTAGGTACTAGGCAAGATTCTTGCTTTGAGTAACCTTTTGAATCCCCTCAAAATCTTCTCCCTCACAAAATCTCCCGCTCTTATCTCACCAAGCTCTCCTTCTTCTCTCCCTCATTCTCTTTCTCAAGAAGACTAAACAGTGAAATATGTCTTATAGGAATATTAATAACCCCTAAATAGCGGGCTTTAAAAAACCCTAAATTTTAAGACATTCATCTTCTGCTCACACAGTACGATACACATATTGTACGATACGTTCAGTACAATTTAAACTAATCAAGCAAGATCATTCAAATGAATTATTCAACTTTTATAATATATAGTATTGGATGATGAAACATCATAATATTTGATGTGCAAAAATTGCTTCTATTTGATTGGGATGATCCTTGTGAGTGCCAACTTCGTACACAGGTAATCATCCAGCTCCATGAACATTATATGGTATGATCAATACAAAAATCATGGATTACATCTAGTATGATCCAAGGGATGACCAATTTCATACATGGGGAATCATATAATGCAAACTATTTTGTACAGTACGATCAATCACAAAAATTGTCCAAAATTTTATTACCTCATATCATAGGATTAATTAAGAAAGATTTTAATTATGGCATATAGTATGAACCAAATCATACTATATGATGAGTATAGTTTAGTATCTTCCTTAACCTTTGGCGGTTAGTGTTTTGATAGAGCATAATAGTTCGTGCAGTATGAATTAAAATTATACCATACAAAAAATGTCATATTGTATAAAACCAGTTTCATACAGTATGAATTACCTAAAAAATACTTACTCGAAAACATTTTGTCTCTCCCCAAGTGTGTGTGCAAGGTTACTCAACAAAGTTAACAGCCCAATTACATGATATGTCTCAAAAAAGGAAAAAAATACATAGTAAAATCAAAACTGACTGTAATTCTAGTCTACCCAGTCTTGAGCTGATTAGAATTACCAGTAAATGATGGACTTATTTCCTGAAATTTAGTTTGCACCAACATAAAACAAAGTATCATAAAAATAAAAAAAGGCAGTAATAAAAATAATAATGTTTGTTATCATTAAATTTACAGTGCTTGAATATGGTTTGCAACATCATCAGTAGTGGAATAATGGTAAAACAAATAAAAATTCTAAAGTATCATATAAGAACGGGATGCATTAGAATGGGATGTATTAGAACGGGCTACCCCAACCTAAAAGCTCAACAAAAATAAGAAGATGCGTGAAAAAAAAAAAGTTTAGGAGGGGCAAGTAAAAGACACATAAATCTTTTTGGGGTAACTCTGCCTTTGAATCATCAGAATCACAAACAGAGGAAGAGGTAACAAACTTGTGTCGTATGGCTAATTATAATCTTGATCAATCAGATAAAGATGAGGTATGTCAGCTTTCATATGATGAATTGTTTATTATTTTAGAGAAAATAAATGATTCACATTTGAAGTTAAAAAAGATGTGTACTAATCTAAATTCTAATTTTAATGCATTAAAAAAAGTGCGAGCTAGTTTGGTAAGCAAGCATTCTTCTTTAGATAACGATCATATGATATTACTAGATGAATTTTATGCATTAAATAAGAAGCATACAGACTTATCTAATGCATATGACTCCATGAAAACAACACATATTGAATTAAAGAATGTATACAAAGGATTAAAAGCATTTGCAAAAGAAATAGATGGTAGGGAGAAAATATTGAAAATAGAAATATCCATTCTAACAAGTGCAAACAAATTTGCACAAGAAAAACTAACTGCACTTACGAATGACAAACCACCACCTACCTAAGAACAATTTCATAACCCATTACCACAACAAGCATCATTTAAACATAGTAAAAAAGTACCATAACCCACATAGATTAGTGAATCCTTTTCCAGGTGTTAGGTGTTACACTTATGGTCTGCTAGGTCACATGGCCCGCACTTACAACATCCAACATAGAACACACCTAGTATATAGACCAAAAGTATATGCATCACAGTATGACAAGCATACACATCATTCTTTAACCCATAAGGTGGATCCAAAACTTACTTGGGTTCCCAAATCTAAAATTTGAATGACTTTGTAGAGGTCCTCTCAAAAAAGACCTAGTGAGAGTATGTGGTACCTAGACCAAGGATGCTCGAGGCACATTACTTGTGATATGAAGTAGTTCATCACATTGGAGGCCAAGTCATGATGCAAGGTCACACTAGTGGTCAAAACAAATAAAAAAGAGGGCTCAGGTTTAATTGGAAACACTAAAAATTTTTAATTGAAAATGCTTTATTAGTTAATGGTTTAAAGCACAAATTTTATTTATTAATCAATTTTGAAACAAGGGCTTAGATATTAAATTCCTATCTACAAAATGAAAAATTACCTTGAATGGTAAATTAATATTATAAAGGAAAAGACTAAAAAATGTTTATATGCTTGATTTGAACTACGTTGTATACTCTAATTGCCTTTATTAGAAAACTATTATTGATTATTCAAGGCTATGGAATAGGAAACTATATTGTTCAAATATGAAAACTTAAAGCAAGTTTACCTAAAAATCAAGTTTGAGGCATAGCTAAGTTATACTTCACTATAGACCACCTATGTGATCTTTGCAAACTAGGAGAGTTAATTACTTCTTCATTTTAATCAATCAAAGACATTAACAACTGTAGGCCACTAAAAATCCTTCATATGGACCTATTTTGACTAGTTAGTATAGCTAGCCTAGGAGGAAGGACGTATGGATTTTTAATTTTATATTACTACTCTAGATTTACTTAGGTCATATTCCTAATAAATAAGAGTGAGTTTTTTAGGGATTTATAGATTCTCCACTTAGATTCAAAGGAAATTAGGGTATAAATTTCAACAATTAATAGTAATCTTAGTATAGAATTTGAGAATGATAGGTTTGAATCTTTCTATTAAAAGATAGGTACATTGAAAGTTTGTCAAGGATGTTAAGCCCTTGTGAACTAACCCGAGGCTAACCAAAAGGTAGGTGAATTGGTGATTTAAAAATTCTCTCAAACAAGAATTATAATCTTAAACCAAAACCAACAATCACCACAGGAAAATTAAAATGCAAAAATTAAATATGGAAAATACAATAAGAAAGAACACACTAGATTTTATAGTGGTTCAATCAACTTGGCCTACGTCCACTCCCTAGAGCATCTCCTCTGGGTATTGCACTAAACACAGTGTCTCTCCTTTTTCCCTCACAACAAGGCGGAGAAGCCCGTACAAAAACTAATTTCCACTGACCTCGGGGAGGCAGATAACCCTACTCCTTTTGCTTTCTCCTGAAGCAGATAGAGAACCTAACTCCTTTTGCTTCCTCCTGAAGTAGACAGAGAACCTCAATCAGTTGCTAAAGTAGACATCTCTCGAACCTCTAAGGAACCAGGGATGATGACTCGAGAAGATGACTTAGATCATTGTTTGGAGTAACCTTTGTGAAATCCCTCATAAACTCCCCCTCACAAGCTCCTCTCTGTCTCTCTCTCCCTTGCTCTCCATCTCCTCTTAGCTATCTCAAATTAGGATAGCAACAAAAGATCTCTTCTTGAGTAAATAAGAGATCTTAAATATAAGGGATTTAAATTTTCCCTAATTTGCAATTAATCATCAAAGATCATCCAGGACGATCGACCCATCGACCTGTACGTTCAGTTCAAATTAAGCTTAATCAGCTAGGACAATTTGGGAGAATATGCATGATTAGAAATTTCTTTTATTCAGAATCCAGGATGATAAGATATTGTCTAGTACGATTATTTCAAGTTATTAAATATCGTCCAGACCATCAGCTGGATGGATTTATTAACAATGAAAAAATAACTTGATTGTCCTGGCCAATTATTATAAAAAAAGATGAATATCATCTATAACATTTCCCTCGATACATGTCTGGATAATGAAAAAATAATTGATTATCCAGGATAATTTTGGATTATCACAGTTGATTAGTTCAAATTAGTATATATCATCCAGAGCATTGTTCAGGTCATCCAAGAAGCAACTAAGGTTTTTTTAACTATTCGTCCCGGATGATCCTATGAACGTCTATGATGATATGATCATGCAATCAAACCTTACTTGCTTTCCATAATTATCAGACTAATTTAGGTATAATTATACTGCATCATCCAGGATGATGTCCTAGACGATATCCAAAAATAAAACATGCCTAAATAGATGTGGTGACTTATTCCTTTTGATTTGATCTTATCACCACGGATGATGATAATATCTTCTAAGATGATTTACGTAATTGTGGTTGTCTCAACCAGGATGCCCTAATTAGGATTTCTATTTTTAATTGATCGTCTAGGATGATTTTTGAATCATTCCTGATGATGTGACCCAAAAAAGGAAACATTGAAACCAGAAAGAATTTTTTCCTTGATTGTGTGTGTGCAAGGTTACTTAGCATCAGGATCCACTTTATTATAATTGACTCAATAAAGGATAAAAAAACAACTTAATAATATTTTATAAATTGACTCAGTCCTAATCTACCCAATCTTGAGCTGGTTTGAGTTGCACTAGACCTTGTGGACTTGAAATATTAGTAGGTAAGCTAGTCGTAGAAAAATAAAAGTATCATAAATGTTTGCTATCATTAAAATTATATTTTCTAAAATCAAAATTGCAATAATGTCCCCATTTTTTATGATGACAAACAAAAACAATTTAAGCAGTTCAATAAAAATACGAACAAAAGTAAAATAGCATGATGAAACAACTCAAATACTACCCACTACTCCACCTTTTGACATCACAAAAAGGAGGAGAAAACTAGAAAAGAAAAGCAGAATAGTAGATAAAAAAGAAAAATGAAAGCAAAGTTTTTTATCAAAGCACGAATATGATAAATGCTTTTCATCATAAGGATATCCAAGAAAACAAGTTGGATTCTACAATTTCGGATGATAGAATTGGAATTATATCTAATTCTAAATATAAAACAAGAGAACATTCTATTGAAAAGGTATGTAGTCCTTTGTCTAAATCTGATAAAGTAAAGTCTGGAGATGAACTATTTAAAGATGGGAAATTCCAACTACCGTCTAAATCATCCCTTATGAAGAAAAAAGTTAATAAAGATACAAGATTGTTTGGTCTTATTAAAGGAAGTCTTAGAGGAAGGAAGATGGACAATCTTGGTGGCAGCATTGGAGCCACTACTTTATTTAAATAGTAAAATGATTGATGAAAGAAAATTTCTAGTTGGCTTGGTGGAGAGATTGAAGATGGTGGGGCTTCTTAAAGACATGCTTTGTAGAGATGTCAAGATCATAGGATATATCTTGACGATTTTCTATTTCTTAATATTCATTTCTTTTATTTTGTAAAGCAATCATGCTTTTTCTTTTTTAAATTTAAGCATAAAGTGGTATTTGGAAAAATGATTTAGAATAATGGAAATTAAGATCTACTCTACCTATTATTTTTTACTCAATTGGGAATTATGGGTTTCAAATGATAAGTAAACGGACTTATTTTCATTATGAAATTTCCTCTTTTTTATATAGTTACATTATGCTTAAATTGCTTGCTAATTAGACCTCCTTTTACTTTGTTTTAAAGGGAGTGTCTAGTAGTTTTCTTTGCTTGTAATAATTTCCTTTTTTTTAATTTTAATGCTATATGAATTTTATATATATATATATATATATATATGGATTGAAGCAAGACATGGGTATTGACAAGGATGTCACTTATCTACAATACTTATTTAAATTGTGTTGATAATTATTATCAAATGCTTTTATGCAAAGAGGTGATAAGGTTGGAATTAAAATTGCTCTAAATGCTCAAAGGATATCTAATTTGCTATATACATATGTTATTCTATTTTTTCTGAAGCTAAGCCTAAAAGTGTGAGAAAGGTGAAGAGTTATTATTGCAAATGCTCTGGTCAAAATGTTAATAGAGATAAATCATTTATTCCATTTAAAAAATCTGTTAAAAGGAAAAAAGAAAAAAAATAGATTTCATGGATTGTTGGATTGACTTCTTCAAATGAAATTGGTGTAAAAATTGCATTAAGAAGACTTGTTAGTTCAGATTTCCAGAAGTTGATTGAAAAGGCATTGAATAAGTTGCATGCTTGGGGTAACATATTTATCTCTTTAGAATGCAGATTCTTTCTTGTCAAATATACTTTTCTTTTTTCTTCTAGTTTCTCAATCTACACATTTCTTAGTTCTTATGGGAGTATTAAACGATCCTCATAAGATATGCAAGAATTTTATTTTTCCTAAACCAAATGGTAATCATGGCCTTCATTATGTTTCTTGGAATGTGCTTTGTAGTGCAAAAATCATGGGTGGTCGTGGTTTTTATTCTGCACCTGCTTAAGTGGGTCATTTGCGTGCTAAATTGGCATGGAATTTTATTACAAATCCTTATTATCTTCTTAATAGAAGCCTGGTTGCTAAATAAGGGAGAAACATTTGGAATCCTGTTTTGAAGAGAGGGTGTTCCTCTACATGGAAAATCATTGTTAATGGAGCTATATTTCTTCAAACAATTGTGAGATGGAAAATTTCTACAGGTTTATCTTCTAATATACTTAAGGATGTATGGATTCTTGATAGAAGCATTGATAGATGACCTACATTTATTTACTGCTATAGATATGGATTTATTTGTTGAGAAACTTATATGTGATGGTGAATGGAATGTGGAAGAACTATGGATTGTATTTAGCAAATTGCTGATTAACATTATTCAACAAATTCAAATTTATCATGAATAATTGATAGATCAAATTTATCATAAATTGAAGATTTCGGATAGATCTAGTACTACTTTGACTTTTGATGCAAAGGTTGAAGAAGACATTGAAGAAAATAACTGGTCATAGTTAAAGAAAATCAATTTGAAACCTTAGGTGGAGGTTTTTTGGTGGCATATATTACAAAATGCAATTCCTACTAATGAGTTTGTCATGTATAGAAGATTATTGGATAATAATGGTTGTCATAGGAGTGTGCTAATCTATTAAAACAATAGATCATTTTGTATTTTAATGCTTAAAATTTATTAAAGTTATAAAGTAAAGGAATAAATGGGGATTTCCTGTTATAGTTTTAATCTCTTTTCCTAATTATTTTGAAAATTTGGAAAGGTTAGCTAACTATAACTCTTTTATTGCTAATATATGTTGAAATGTTCTTTTTTTTTCATGGAAGAGTATTAATAAAGTAAAGAATTGAGGAAATAAAGATAGTTAGGTGGGAATTGCTTCAAATGTAATCAGCTATATTATTTCATCTCAAATCAATTCTAAGAAGCAAAACTTGGGTGTTAATCATCCAAATCAATTGTTTAACAATTTTTGGCACTCTCGACCTCCAGAATGGATAAAAATTAACATTGATTCATCTTTGTTAAGATCAAATGAAGTAGGTATTGTAGGAGTATTCGGAGATCATAAATGAAGATCTTTTTTGGCATTTGGTTTTAGCTATTTACATTGGGATATAGCTCAGTTGGAGCTAATGGCAGTCCATTTATTGAAGAGAATTATGTAAGGTTAGATGCTTCAATACAAAGCCATCATAATTGAAGGTGACAATCATAATGTTATCAAGCTACTTCAAGATTCAATTTGGAAAGTTAATTGGGAAAATGAAGATCTTTAGAAGATTGATTTGCCGTTTTTTAAAAGATTTTAGTCAAGTGTTATTTCATTTTTCTAATAGGAATTGTAATAAGTTAGCTGATTACTACTGTGCTAACTATATTATTTTTGGTGTTTTTTTTGTGATGACATTATTTGTAATAATATTTGTTCTTCATTTATATCATTGCTAAAGAAGGAATGTGATAGATTTTCTATCATTTAGTAGTTTGAATTAGGTTTTCTTGATTAATGCAATTTGTGTTTTCTAAAAAAAAAAAAAAAAAGAAGGTATTCTACCTACCAAAATGGATAACACTTAGATTATACAACTAATATCAACCTAAAATGATGTATATTATAACTATAATATGCCATCACGCCATTTTTTATCCTCATAATGCTCATCTTATGGTAAATTGGGTACCTACAAATGATGGGGTGAGCGGTATGGTTCACCTAGCTCTTATAAAAAAGGTCAAAATGTAGTTCATCCTTGAGTTTAGTTCTTCTAAGTGCACGGATGAACATTACATTCATGGAGTTCCCACTATCAATAATTACACTTTTCTTATTATAGAATAACTATATAGAGAAGTTTTACTTCCAATTCCAATACTTTATTGCACTTATAGAAATCCACAAACACCTCATAAATTTAATATGGTAAGTATCCTTTAGCACAATCCTCTCTTTAGATAGGGTTTTCTCATCAAAAACTTCTTAAATATCATCATCAACTCTAAGTGAATTAGATTCCTCTAAAAAGAGAATTTAGGCTATATATTTATGTTACATATAACCCTTCCTAAACCATTTTAAATATATGTTCTCACTAGTGTCCTTAAAAGTCTACTTGATAAAAGATCTAGTAATATAAGTACCGTTGGCGATGGATATATGCATACTAATAGGCCTCTTGTTAAGAGTGGGGGTGATCTAACTCTAAGGACTCTGAAAGGAGGTAACCTTCTACCATAAGGGAAAATTGGAAGGATCTCTTCCACATTTCTAAAATATCCTAAGATCAATAAAAATTAAGGTGTTAGTTTAAAATCATTATATATAGTGTTGATCCTAGATTAAGTCCTCAAAAGTGTCAATGTACTCAAAAACTAAAGGGTTCCTTTCCTTAAAGTTAAATGATGGCCACATAATTTCTTATCATTGTGTCTTGGTCAATACTTTTCTCTTAGCATGTCCTTCATATGCAACCATATGAGGTTATCCTTTCCGAATCTCTATCAAAATATCTTTTATTAAATAAAAATAATAAAGTTATCTAACTCTAAGATGAAATAATCTTCTCTAGTGGATAATTTATCTACCAATCATAAGTGCCATAAGTTAAACCTCCTAATAATCAATGGAGATATTTAAACAATGGGTATTTATGTTACTAAATTTTTTTAATCTATCTCACTATTTTGATTGTTTAAAGAAAGAATCAAGTGTTATTAAAGGATTTGCTAAATTATACTTATCAGTTGTTTATCATATTTAGAATGCTAGAAATCTTTTCAAACACAAAAAATCTATCCCATCAGGAACTATGATTGCATCTCAAATTCTTTCACAATATACTCAATCTCACTTGTTTCCAATTGGTAAGATCTGGAATACTAATCAGCATAATCTATTATTAAATGCTTGGTATCCCCCTCCTAAAGATTGGATCAAATTGAATGTAGATTCTTTATTGTTGCAATCCAATATTATGGGTATAGCTGGAGTATTGCTTAATGATAAAGGTATAGAGATGATAGCTTATGGAAACAATTAATTCATTTGGATACCTCATTATTAGAACATATTACAATGTTAGAATTTAAAAAATTTATGCAAGATTGGCTGAAGGACAAGAAAGGAATCATTATAGAATGTGATAATGTTAATGTTATCAAGGTGTTATAGAATTCAGTGATAAAGTCTTTAGAGAGAATAAAGCATGTTCATAGTTTGGATTTCTCATTTCTAGAAGTTTCTAAGAATGTTATTTTCCATTATGTTTCTACAGATTATAATAGAGTGGAAGATTTCTGCTCTCATCAAGCCTTATTATGGGATTTATTTTGAGATGTTTTTGTTAATAGTGAACTTCCTCCACGTTTTGTTGACTTAAGAAAGAAGGAATGTGAGAATTTTTCTATTACATAGTAGGTTGTATCTTTCTTTTCTTTATTAATGCCAATTGAAAATTTAAAAAAAAAATTCAATATACTAAAATAGCCAATATCCAAGCTTTAGTTTTGATACCAATGTTGACCCTAGGCATGGAAATTTGGATAAAAGTATTTAAAATAATTTGGTGGGAAAATTATTACAACTCGAGCTCACATGTTTATATTTTTTGATGATAACAAATATTGTGTCTCACATCCTTATATCTACTTTCATTCACAATATATTTTTATTTGTGTGTGTACTAATATTTTAGGAACATCATGCACCATCCAAAGAAGATTCAAGGCTCAAGATTGAGAAGAATAGGTTATATTGTAAATATTTTTATAATATTCAATGATATATTTTTGATTTATTGAGTTAAGTCGTATAAGGGTGTATGCTAGCTAAGTGACCATACAAATACACACTTAGGTGGAGTGAGATTGAGTCGAAAAAATTTGTTTAAATTTTGAACTAATCATACTGTATGATTTATATCATACTGTACGATCAGCTCATCTAATCAATCGTACTTGATGATTTAGATCATCCAGGATGATTAGTTATGATCATGAAAAATAGCAGCTAATCACAATTTAGGCAATATTTTAAATTTCTTATTTTAATCTAATCATCAAGGATGATGTACATCATACTGGATTATCTATGACAATAATGTCTAAATTGGTCCTATGATTAGGGGACTAATTATGGTTAATTTATTTAATCTAATCATCTAGGATGATTAGTGAAGATCATACTAGACAATCCGAGAGGTACATGAGACGATACTTAATCATCCTAGACAAAATACCTTATTTTTTATTCTAATCATCTAGAATGATCCCTGATATTATACTAGACGATATGTACAAATTTGAACTGATCATACTGGACTATTTGGAGATCGTCCAGGACTATCAAGTCAAATTCTACACATTATACTGGATGATCCTGCAATCGTACAAGATAATATTTGGTGCCAAAATTGAGTTTCTAGGTATTTTCAAAATTTGTACATCGTACTGAGAAATCTTTGCCACCAAAATTGAGTTTCTAGGGTTTTTTGAAGACCTCTATTTAAGCTTTCTCCAAAGACATTGCAAGTGTCTTTTGCGTGCATTAATTCTTCATTCTTCTGGAGAAAACATGAAGAGATAGCCTTGAAAGGGAGGGAGGAAAGGGTGGAGATTGAGAGGGAGAAGATCCTTGAGGGTTTCAAGAGAGTGTGGAGAGGGTTTGACACGGTTGCTCCGATAAGCTTGCATTATAGTACCATCAGATTCAAGATTTGTCTTAAGGGAAGTTTCGGGAAGAAGAATATCTCTTTGGTGTCAAAGAACCTAACTACTCTACTGTACTAGGGAAGATGAAAGCGATTCAAGGTTCTCTACTTGTTAAAGTATTTATGGCCCTCTACCATCTCCTGGAGGGAGAAAAAGGATTACAGTACTCCATCACACTGGGAAAGGTGGAAGTTATTTGTTAAGGGCTTCTCTACCTAGCTGTGAGGGCTAAAGGAGAGTCAGTAAAGGTTTAGTACAATACTTATAACAGAGGTTCTGGAGAATGGACATAGGTTAGGTTGATCGAAACTCTATAAATCTCTAGTGTGCTTATTCTTTATTTTTTTTTCACATTATTTTCTATATTTAATTTTGGATATAACTGATTGGTTGAAAATCTGTGATTGATATTACATTGTATTCATTTTCTATTTTTAGATGTTTTAAAAGCTTTAAGAAGGGGATTTTTCTTTGTGTCTAAAGAAGTTTTTTAAATCACCAATTTACCCCCCCTCCCTCTTGGTTAGCCTTGGGACTAAATCTTAAGGGTTTCGCAACCCTCATGAACTTTTAAAACTAATAAAATATTGAACAAACTTAGATAATTGGAGAAATTTTATGTGGGGTTTGAGCTAAAGGAAGAGACTTAGCCAAGAGCTCAAGTTAAATAGGCCTTAGAACCGCCCCTTAGGATTTTACTTTTAAGGATGAGGCATCAGAGTGATTAAGTGAATGGATCCTCTTATAAGTTATAGGAAAAGGCTAGGCAAGATAATTTTGATTTTTTTTTGTAGAGGATTTAATAGATTTTAAACTGTTTTGTGGAGGTTACATTAGTGCTTTATTTTAATTTTTGTTTGGCTATTCATGAAATATGTGATTAAAAGATGGGCCTAATTTTTTTCATTATGAGGTGAGGAGGCTTGGAAGGTTAGCAAATGTGTAATAATCTGATTTGATGTTTTTGATTAGTTCAAGATATTTGGAGGGTGGTCAAAGGATGGGAGCCAAACTATGTCAATGGTGCCTTATTTTTGTCTAGTCACATGCAATGGAGCTTATGCAATATTTTCTTGTAGCACGAGATGGGAAAACCTATAAAAAGAGGTTAGATATGTCGAGCAAGGAATATAAGAGATTAGGAAAGAGAGAAAAGTGATAAGGTAGATACCATGGCCTTCCACTAAGATGAATATAAAGGGGTTAGCTTCCAATTACATAACCTAGAGATTTTAATCTCATTTTTTAACTACAAAACAAATATATAAAGCATTACATTATTTTCTAATCTTGAAAAGGAAACTACGAAAAGATGAAAATTTTAAAACATTAGGAAGCAAATAATAAAGTCAAATGGGGCCACTCTAATCTTGATCCTAATCTAGAAGTGGTCGCCCATATACCTTCCAAATGACAAACAAAATAAAAAGAAATGAAGTAACAAAAGTCTTATCTTAGAAAAAAAAATTGAAAATTTCAAATTGAATATTTTAAGATTTAATATATGAATTTTAAAATTTAATTATTGTTGCGTCCTAGAGTATTCACGGCGGTAGAGAAATATAAAGTTTAACATCTTAGGGTTATACAAAAATCTGACACTCAATCAGATAAGAGAGAGGGTGAATCATTCACTAGAGACACCAAGTATTTTATGTGAAAAAACCTTGAAAAAGGGGAAAAAACCACGGGGCCTGGCCCAATATAAATGAATCTACTAGTATTGTTGCTGATTACAAATGAGGTCCTTCCTTGGGGGAAGGCTTTAGCTTAATAAACATATTATAGAGTATATTACATAGTGAGAATACAAAGTGTTGACCTCATTATTCAAGGTCAATTTCTCCCGGATTCAATTCTAGCACCTAGATTTTTGTAGCCTAGTGTAGACGTCGCCCATAGGATTTCCCTTAGGTGGACGCCCAATGACGTAGCATTGACTCGAACCTATCACTGGACTCGAATCAGAATAAAATTCAATCCAATTCTAATTCAACTTCAAATCAACTCGTTCCAAACCCAATGACACCGAATTCAACCCAATACGAGCCCAAATGAGTCCGAATCAATAACCCAAAGCGCTACCAAAAGGTTCAAACCGCAATTTGAGTTATCAAACGGTCTCCGATTTTAACGAGCTTATACTCAAATCGAACGGCTCGACGAGACAAATCCAACGAGCTCAAGATCGCTACATTCTGACATCATTAAGGCTTTTAAATGTCTAATGATCGGTCCAGCCCATGACCCCATCTAGACAAAAGAAACCAAATTTTCGGTTCTCTCTACAGTTCCCAAAATCTCTAGGCTTCATGCTCAACGCCTGCAGTTCGAAACTTAACCATCCCACGATCCCTCACTCTCTCTAATTCGCACTTCCTCAGCCCCAACTCCTCCCCATTGGCAGGATCTCTCTCTCGGCAACTGATATGAACGGCCTGCTCTTCCTTTCATTCACAAAACTGCCCCTTGCACTCTCTGGATACGCACGAAC
>NW_021319694.1:1420604-1457093 GCF_001605985.2 Dendrobium catenatum | reverse complement strand
CACCAACTACGATTCCTTGGACTTATGTCACACGCTAACTACAAGTCATTCTGACTTACGTCGCCCCGTCCGACTACAGTCCTTCCGACCTTCAACCTGTCGAACTTAACGGCCCTTGCCGGCTTACGTCGCACACAATCGACTACAGTCCTTAAACCAAACTAACACATCAACATTGATGCTTTTTGTATTCTCACTATGTAATGCTATATAATAATATCGTACATCAAGCTAAAGCCATCTCCCAAGGAGGACCTCATTGTAATAAAACTACAATACTAGTGGATCATTTAACTGGGCCAGGTCCCATGGTTTTTTCCACTTTTTCAAGGGGTTTTCCACATAAGAAAACTTGATGTCTCTAAGTGAATGATCACCCTCTCTTTATCTGATTACGTGCTAGATTTTTGTATAAAGCTAAGATATTAAACTTTAATATTTCTCTACCACCATGAATACTCAAACTAATATATCCTCAAAAATCATCTTTGATGGGCACGAATCTTGAGGTAAAATCAAGCCGGAAACTTCAAAAATTAAATTTGGGATCACCTAAACTCCAATTCATCAAACTTACTGTCAAACTGAGTGTCTCAGAAATACGAACCCAATGACACCAATTTCGCGCTCAATCTGAGCCCAAATGAAATCCAAATCAAGCACCCTAAGCTTTTGTTGGAAAGTTCAAACCATAATTTTAGTTACCCAAACGATTTCGAAATATGAAGTTCTTATAGTCGAATCGAGCGGCGTGACGAGACGAATCGAACAAGCCCAAGATCAATGAATTTTTACATCAATGAGACATTCAAATGTCTATAAAATAAGTCCATGATTAAAGGATTCAGTATCAGCCATCCATCTGACCACTCCCCTTTTTTCCCCTGATCTCTCATCTATTTACGGGTCATGGCACTCCAAAAAGTCTATAAATAGACCCCTTATTTCTCTTGAGAGGGGACCCAAACAAGAAGCTAGAAGAAGGAAGAAGAAGAGAAGGAGAAGAGAAGGATATGAGGGAATAACTCCTCCTCGACCACCGCCAGAGTTCTGCCCGATGCCGGGAATTTGCTGCCGAACTTCCGACAACATCGGAGTTCTGCTCGAAGCCAAAATTCTACCCTACCTCAAAGTGACATGGGAATTCTGCCCACTTCTAAGTAATGTCAGAGTTTTCACCAGAACTCCAAGTAACATCGGAGTTCTCCCCTAAATATCATCTACATTGGAGTTTCCTCGGCCACCACTAACGTCTGACTTCTACCGACGTCAGACCTCCCGCTCTTAGCCAAATTTCTACTGACCTAGACTTCTACCATTTGTCGGATTTTCACTAAACATCTAACTGATGTTGGATTTCTGCCCATTGATGGACTTTCTACCATACCCGTCTTTCTGACCTCCATTCGTCAGACTACAGTCCTTCTAACCTCCGTCGCCGCCAACTATGGTCCTTCAGACTTACGTCGCCCACAAACTATAGTCCTTTCGACCTTCAAGTCGTTCGTCGACTACAGTCCTTCAAAACTTACATCACCCACCGACTATTGTCCCTTTTGACCTCCGTCGTCCACTCAACTACGATCTTCAGATTTATGTCGCTGGCCAACTACAGTCCTTCTGACTTACGTCACCCGCCGACTACAAACCCTTCCGACCTCCATTTTCCTCTGACTTACGGCCCTTCAGACTTACGTCGCACACCGACTACAGTTCTTCAAGACCAAACTAACACATCAACATTGATGCTTTTGTGGTGGGAAAAATTATGTAATCACCAACGCAGATTTTGATTTTCTTCCTATTTTGTAATCGAATACTGCATTGAGAATAAACCTACGATCTCGAGAGGCCGACACAATATTCCTACAATGGATTCAATATCAAAATAGGGTTTTGAAAATTGATATTTCTATAATCAAACATAGTTCAAAGAATAACATATCATCTGCAAAAGATGAACAAGAAATTCTATAGAATATGTTTAAAAATAGAATACGTTTTTTGAAAAAAAAGTTTTATTCATTCTTTTATTTAGATATGGCAAGAAAAAATATTATATCATCTTAAAAGACGAACATAACATTCTTCAAGATATCCAAAAGCGAGAATGAGTTTTAATAAAATTCATTATTTCTAAAGTTGAATATAACAAGTATAATATTATATTATCTGAAAAGATAATAAATAACATTCTACAAGTCAATTCAAAATTAGAAAATAAGGTTTTAAAAATAACTACGTTCCCAAAGATTCTTCCCTTGTTTTTAATATGAATAAAAACAAGGTTTAGTTTAGTCTGAGGTTCTCAAATCCCTATAGGAGCAAGCTCCTATAGTTTAATTACATCCTAGGAGAGAAGCCCTTAAGAAAACTCTCGATTAAAGCAAGTGATTTCATACCCTTTTGACTACAAAGTAGGAAGACAAGGAATAGAAGTAGGAATTTTTTCAAAGGAGAAAGCTCATGTTGAACATTTATTAGCGGGTCAAAGGAAGAAAAGTAAGGAGGTGTCGGATTCTGAGAATGCCTCAGAGACAACCTCAGCCTACCCTATGTTAGGCTTTACATTTTAAGAAAAATTTTATGTTCAAACATTGAGCTTTCCTCCTTGAAAAATTCCTACTTTCTATTCCTTGTCTTCTACTTTGTAGTCAAAAGGGTAATGAAATCAGCTGCTTTAATCGAGGTTTTCTTAGGCTTCTCTCCTAGGATGTAATTAACTATAGGAGCTTGCTCCTATAAGGCGATTGAGAACCTCAGACTAAACTAAACCTTGTTTATTCATATAAAACAAGGGAAGAATCTTTGGGAACGTAGTTATTTTTACAACCTTATTTCTAATTTTGAAATTGACTTGTAGAATGTATTATTATCTTTTCAGATAATATAATATTATACTTGTTATATTTCAACTTTAGAATAATGCCAATTTTTATAAACTTCATTCTCGCTTTTTGGAATATCTTGAAGAATGTTATCGTTCGTCTTTTAAGATGATATATATTTTTCTTGCCAAATATCTAAACTAAAAGAATGAATAAACTTTTTTCAAAAAAACGTATTCTATTTTTAAACATATTTCTATAAGAATTCTTGTCATCTTTTGAAGAATGATATGTTATTCTTTTGAACTATGTTTGATTATAGAAATATCAATTTTCAAAACTATTTTGATATTGAATCCATTGTAGAATATTGTGTCGGCCTCTCGAGATCGTAGTTTATTCTCAATGCAGTATTCGAATACAAAATAGGAGAAATCAAAATCTGCGTGGTGATACATAATTTTTCCCACCACAAAGCATCAATGTTGATGTGTTAGTTTGGTCTGAAGAACTGTAGTCGGTGTGCGACGTAAGTCTGAAGGGCCGTAGTCAGAGGAAAATGGAGGTCGGAAGGTCTGTAGTCGGCGGGTGACGTAAGTCAGAAGGACTGTAGTTGGCCAGCGACATAAATCTGAAGGATCGTAGTTGGTGGACGACGGAGGTCAAAAGGACAATAGTCGGTGGGTGATGTAAGTTTGAAGGACTGTAGTCGACGAACGACTGAGGTCGAAAGGACTATAGTTTGTGGGCGACGTAAGTCTGAAGGACCATAGTTGGCGGGCGACGGAGGTTAGAAGGACTGTAGTCTGACGATGGAGGTCAGAAAGACGGTGTATGGTAGAAGTCCATCAATGGGCAGAAATCCAACATCAGTTAGATGTTTAGTGAAAATCCGACAAATGGTAGAAGTCTAGCGTCAGGTAGAAATTTGGCTAAGAGCGGAGGTCTGACGTCGGGTAGAAGTCAGACGTTAGTTGGTGGCCGAGGAAAACTCCGATGTTAGATGATATTAGGGGAGAACTCCGATGTTACTTGGAGTTCTGGTGAAACTCTGACATTACTTAGAAGTTAGGCAGAATTCCCATGTCACTTTGAGGTAGGGTAGAATTTTGGCTTCGAGCAGAACTCCGATGTTGTTCGGAAGTCCGGCAGAATTCCGGCATCGGGCAGAACTCTGGCGGTGGTCGAGGAGGAGTTATTCCCTCATATCCTTCTCTTCTCCTTCTCTTCTTCTTCCTTCTTCTAGCTTCTTGTTTGGGTCCCCTCTCAAGAGAAATGAGGGGTCTATTTATAGACTTTTTGGAGTGCCATGACCCGTAAATAGATGAGAGATCAGGGGAAAAAAGGGAGTGGTCAGATGGATGGCTAATACTGAATCCTTTAATCATGGACCGTTTATTAGACATTTGAATGTCTCATTGATGTAAAAATTCATTGATCTTGGGCTTGTTCGATTCGTCTCGTCACGCCGCTCGATTCGACTATAAGAACATCATATTTCGAAATCGTTTGGTAACTAAAATTATGGTTTGAACTTTCCAACAAAGCTTAGGGTGCTTGATTTGGATTCATTTGGGCTCAGATTGAGCCGAATTTGGTGTCATTGGGTTCGTATTTCTGAGACACTCAGTTTGACAGTAAGTTTGATGAATTGGAGTTTAGGTGATCCCAAATTTAATTTTTGAAGTTTCCGGCTTGATTTTACCTCAAGATTCGTGCCCATCAAGATGATTTTTTGAGGATACATTAGTTGAGTATTCATGGTGGTAGAGAAATATAAAGTTTAATATCTTAGCTTTATACAAAAATCTAGCACGTAATCAGATAAGAGAGGGTGCATCATTCACTAGAGACATCAAGTTTCTTATGTGGAAAACCCCTTGAAAAAGTGGAAAAAACCATGGGACCTGGCCCAGTATAAATGAATCCACTAGTATTGTAGTTTATTACAAATGAGGTCCTTCCTTGGGAGATAGCTTTAGCTTGATGTACATATTATAGAGTACATTACATAGTGAGAATACAAAGCATCAATGTTGATGTGTTAGTTTGGTTTTAAGGACTGTAGTCGGTGTGCGACGTAAGCCGGAAGGGCCGTAGTTGACAGGTGATGGAGGTCGGAAGGACTGTAGTCGACGGGCGACGTAAGTCAGAATGACTGTAGTTAGCGTGTGACATAAGTCCATAGGATCGTAGTTGGTGGATGACGGAGGTCGAAAGGACTATAGTCGGTGAGCGACGTAAGTCTAAAGGATCGTAGTCAGTGGACGACGGAGGTCAGATAGACTGTATTCGATGAGCGATGTAAGTCTGAAGGACCATAGTCGGCAGGCGGTGGAGGGCAGAAGGACTATAGTCTGACGACGAAGGTCAAAAAGATGGCATCTGTTAGAAGTCCATCAATGGGTAGAAATCCAACATCAGATATATGTCTGGTGAAAATCGGACAATTGGCAGAAGTCCAGCGTCAGGTAAAAATTTGGCGAAGAGCGGAGGTTCGACGTCGGGTAGAAGTCGGATGTCAGTTGGAGGCTGAGGAAATACTCCGATGTTAGATGATTTTTGGGGAGAACTCCGATGTTACTTGGAGTTCTGGTGAAACTCCAACATTAGTTGGAAGTCAGGCAAAATTCCCACGTCACTTTGAGGTAGGGCAGAATTATGGCGTCGAGTAGAACTCCGACGTTGTTTGGAAGTCAGGCAGAATTTTGGTGTCGGGAAAAACTCTGGCAGGGTCGAGGAAGAGTTATTCCCTCCTATCCTTCTCTTCTCCTTCTTTTCTTCTTCCTTCTTCTTACCTCTTATTTGGGTGCCCTCTCATGAGAAATGAGGAGTCTATTTATAGATTTTCTGGAGTGGCATGGCCCATAAATAGATGAGAGATCAGGGGAAAATAGGGAGTGGTCGGATGGACTGTCAATATTGAATCCTTCAATTATGGACCATTTATCAGATATTTTAAGGACTCAATAACATCAGAATTTGTTGATCATGGGCTCATTGGATTTATCTCGTCAAGCCGCTCGATTCGACAATAAGAACGTCATATTTCAAAATCATTTGGTAACTTAAATTATGGTTTGAACTTTCCTACAGTGCTTTGGGTGCTTGATTTGGACTCATTTTAGCTCGGACTGAGCCGAATTTGGTGTCGTTGGGTTCATATTTTTGAGACGCTCAATTTGACAGTAAGTTTGCTGAAATCCGAGTTTAGGTGATCCCGTCCCGGATTTAATTTTTGAAGCTTCCAGCTTGATTTTGCCTCGAGATTCGTAACTAATCAAGATGATTTTTTGAGGATATATTAGTTGCGTATTCACGTCGGTAGAGAAATATTAAGTTTAACATCTTAGCATTGTAATAAAATCCAGCACACAATTAAATAAGAGAGAGGGTGCATCATTCACTAGAGACACCAAGTTTCTTATGTGGAAAACCCCTAAAAAAGGGGAAAAAACCATGGGGCATGGCCCAGTATAAATGAATCCACTAGTATTATAGTTGATTATAAATGAGGTCCTTCCTCGAGGGAAGGCTTTAGCTTGATGTACATATTATAGAGTACATTACATAGTGAGAATACAAAGTATCAATGTTGATGTGTTAGTTCGGTCTGCAGGATTATAGTCGGTGTGCGACGTAAGTCAGAAGGGTTGTAGTCGGCGGGCGATGGAGGTCGGAAGGACTATAGTCGGCGGGAGATATAAGTCAGAAGGACTGTAATTAGCGTGCAACGTAAGTCTGAAGGACCATATTCGGTGGACGACAAAGGTCGAAAAGACTGTAGTCAGCAAGCGACGTAAGTCTGAAGGACCGTAGTCAGCGGACGACAGAGGTTAGAAGGACTATAGTCGGTGGGCGACGCAAGTATAAAGGACCGTAGTTGGCAGGTGATGGAGGTCAGAAGGACTGTAGTTTGACGACGGAGGTTAGAAAGATGGTTTCTGGTAGAAGTCCATCAATGAGTAGAAATCCAGTATCAGATAGATGTCAGGTGAAAATCCGACAATTGGCAGAAGTCCAGCGTCAGGTAGAAATCTGGTGAAGAGCTGAGGTCCGACGTCGGGTAAAAGTCGGACGTCAGTTGGTGGCTGAGGAAAAATTCGACGTAATATAATATTTGGGGAGAACTCCGATATTACTTTGAGTTCTTATAAAACTCTGACATTTCTTGGAAGTCGGGCGGAATTCTCACGTCACTTTGAGGTAGGGAAGAATTCTGGCGTCAAGCAGAACTCCAGCATTGTTCGGAAGTCCGACAGAATTTCAGTGTCGGGCAGAACTCTGGTGGTGGTCAAGGAGGAGTTATTCCCTCCTATCCTTCTCTTCTCCTTCTCTACTTCTTCCTTTTTCTTGCTTCTTGCTTGGGTCCCCTCTCATGAGAAATGAGGGGTCTATTTATAGATTTTATGGAGTGGCATGGCCCGTAAATAGATGAGAGATCAGGGGAAATTAGGGAGTGGACGGATGGACGACCGATATAGAATCCTTCAATTGTGGACCATTTATCAGACATTTGAAGGTCTCAATGATGTTGGAATTCATAAATCTTAGGCTCAATGGATTTGTATCGTCGAGCTGCTCGATTTGACTATAAGAATGTCATATTTGGAAATTGTTTGCAAACTCAAGTTATGGTTTGACCTTTCCAACAGTGCTTAGGGTGCTTGATTTGGATTCATTTGGGCTCGGACTGAGCCAAATTTGGTGTCGTTGGGTTCGTATTTTTGAGACGCTAAATTTTTCAGTAAGTTTGATAAAATCAGAGTTTAGGTGATCCCAAATTTAATTTTTAATGATTTCAACTTGATTTTGCCTCGAGATTCGTGTCGATCAAGATGATTTTTTTGAGGATATATCAGTTGCCCCCTATTTTTTACATCGAAGTTCTTGGAGTCTAAAAATATGCATCACAGAATTTGGAGAATTTTTCATGAGATTCAAAATCCAATCTTGTATATAGCTTCAAATGGCTTTGAATGTGTCAAAATTGAGTCCGTAACGTCAAAAAATGGTCCCGGGGACCCCAAAAATGTCCGATTTGGCTTTTCTAGGTAAAAAATTAGAACCAAATTTGCATAGGCAGCCAAACCAGCTGGCTGGCCATCGCTGCTTCTGCTAGAGGCATGAAATCATGCACCGGGCCCATTGGCCCATGCCGTGGTCCGCCCGTTGCCTGCTTTGCTTTGGGTTGTGCTGGCTCGCCCGCGGCCCGCTTTGGCTCGATCCGCCGACCCGCCTGACCCGGCGTGGCCCGCCTGGCCCGTATGAATGACCCGACCGCGGCCCGGCAGGCCCGCACATGACCTACGCGGTTTCGTGCGGCGCTGGGTTCCCGGGCGCCACTTTGCCGCCTGCCGGTGGCGATTAAGGAAACCGCCAACTAATATTATTAATTTTTTTCTTTTTTAACTCATAAAAAATCCAAAAAAAATTAGAAAAATTCTGAAAAATCCAGATAAATCTGGAAACTTCTTTTCTTCTCCCAAAACTGCAATAAATAGCCCCCTAGGGCCAAGGGAAAACTTGCACGTTGTCTTCTTCTCCCTCTAGCTTTCTGATAGTTAAGGCTTTCTGTTGTTTTTCTGTATGCGACTTTCCCCACTTGACTCGGCGCCCCTCCTCTTATACAGAAGTTAGAGATCTCCCCTCCTTTTCCTTCTTTTTCCTCCATTTTTCTTCTTGCTCTAGAGCCTTTCCGCTGTTTTTCATAGGTGACTTTCCCTACTTAAATTCAGCGCTCCTCTTCAGTGTAGAAAAAACATTTTGTACCCTGAAGGATGTCCGATCTAGGGTTAACAGAATAAGATGTTCTACCTTCTTCTGATTGGGATTTGTTAAACTCCTTGATCTCTTTGAACCTTAAAAGTTTAACTTTTTGAGAGATTCTCATATGATGCCTCCATAAAATAAAAAGAAAACTAGAAAAATTAAAATCAAAAAATATTTGTTTTTTTATTTTCCTTGTATTTTTTGCTTTCTATTACTTTGCTTTTTGTCTGTTTTTCTTTTGTTTTATTTTTTGAGGGCCTTGATCATCACCATTTTTTCCTTGGTTTCATTTTCTAGTCACATCATCCTGGCCGATACGTTTATCATCCTGGACGATAGGATAAAATCTCTTCAAATTCCATCTACTGACCTTTTCTGTGCTTGCTGCAACTCATCGTCCTGGACGATCCTATATCATCCTGGACGATCTGATCGAACTCTATTGTAATCATGATGATGGTCCTGGCCGATAAAATATTTCGTCTGGCCGATGCATTTTATGTGCATCGTCCTGGCCAATACACTGGATCGTCCTGGACGATCCACGTGTCAGCACGTTTGAATCTTTAAAATCGGCCCCAGATGATCCATTATTGGACAATCGGCCAGGCCGATCCACTATTTGTCCTGGACGATACACGTGACAGTGATTTAAAATGTTTTAACTTCAACCGGTACGATCAATTATTGTGCATCTTCCTGGACGATACATCTAATCGGCCCGGACGATACATCTAATCGGCCCGGACGATCTGTTATTTCAACGGTCGTCCGGATTGACTCCTCGAAACAATCGCTTGTGTCTAATCGGCCTGGCCGATATCTGATCGGCCCGGACGATCGGACCACCTTTCTGACCAATCGGCCTGTACGTAATTATTGAGGCATATCGTCCTGTACGCAATTATTGAGGCATATCAGCCTGGACGATTCTGCGATCGACTAGGACGATATGGCCGTTTCTTTAAATTCTGGCCGTTCCAGCCATGGTTTTTCACTTTCCACCCTTTCTCTTATTGTGTTTTCTTACTAACTCCTCTCTATGGCTGGTGGGAAACGTGTTCGATAAATTTCTGGGAGTTCTTCGAGGGGTAGGATTGACCCTCGTTTCAGGGAAGCAGAAGATGAAGCCGCCTACCATCGTTATAAAGAGTGTGGGATAACTATCTCCATAATCATCAATCCTGCCCACATCTCATACCCAGTAATGGATCTTTTTGCTCACACATCCCTTTGCTTCATTCTGTCTCTCGCTTTCCCCTTTAATACAAAGTTTATTCGAGAATTTTTTGCAAACCTTCACATTAACCCTACTTTTAGCAGCCACCTCCATCTGATGATCAGGATCCTTCGTTTTTCCAGTCTGTGTTTTTCTGCTGTTTGTTTCATGTTTTCTGTAGTTTGTCTTTTTAGTCTGTTTTAGTTTCAGTTTTTTCTTTTTCTTTTGTGTGTCTGGACCCTCTTTTTGTGACGACAAAAGGGGGAGTAGGATGTGGTAGGAAAAAGGGGATGTGTTTGTAACTCTGAAATTCTAATGAATTTTTTTTTTTGAATTTTTCCTACTTGTGTTTTCCATCATCAAAAAGGGGGAGATTGTTACAAATATATTTTCATGGCTTATGTTTTGATGATTGACAAACACTATTTTTCTTGGACTGCTTGTTGCTTTTAACTTTTTAGGAATTGAAGATCGGACGAACAGATGAAGCCAGTTAAGGATTGCATAGGATTAGGGTTGAGTCAGTTTGTACTTTTGTTTTTCACTTCTTGAGTCTTCTTGTAATGGTCAAAGAGACTGATGCTAAGTAACCCGACACACACAGACTTGAGAGATTTAGAATTTCTATTTTTACTCATATCGGCCAGGATGATATTCACATCGTCCTGGACGATCAGACTTAAAACAGAAAGTCTAAATAAGGATTCTTAATTAAGGCAGCCGTCATTAACATATCGGCATGGACGATACGTGTATCGGCCAGGATGATAAGCTCAAAACAGAAAGAAATTGCCGCCATAGACAATTAAGGTATACTGTATTTTTAAATTATCGGCCAGGACGATCATGGATCGGCTTGGACGAAATTCTCAAATTATGCCTTAATTGATCAGGAAATCAAGGGAGTAATTAAGGATGATTGATACGATCATATCGTCCTGGACGATCTAGTCAAAAACCTTTAGTTACTTCAGGACGATAAATATCAGCCAGCTCGTATCCAGGGCGATGCTCAGAACGATTTTCCCATGATTTGAACTGATTGGCCAGAACGATCGTGAGATTGACCTGGACGATCAAGCCAATTTTCAATCATCCAGGAGTGCATCTAGGGAGATGCTCTGGCCGATCTTCTGAGATTTGTACTGATTGGCCAGGCCGAAGTCCATATCGGCTTGGACGATAAAGTCGACAACTTGCAATTAATGAGCTCCTTTGAAGCTCTTCTATTTAAGAGCTCTTGTTCAACATTTTTAAAGACCTTTGGCTGCTGCCTTGACCTGAGAAGGCCTTGAGGAGAGAAAGAGAGAGAGGGAGAGAGAGAGGATCTTGTGAGGGGGAGCTTGTGAGGGGATTCACAAGGGTTGCTTCAAGGATCGCTCTGCTTGTTCTTCGTCGAGAGTTTCTCGTCCGTGGAAGGGTCGGTAGAGGTAAGGAGTTAGCTTTTGGTTGTGGTTCTCTGCCAGCTTCAGGAGGAAGCAAAAGGAGATAGGTTCTCTGCCTTGCCGCGGTGGCAAAAAGGAGGTTCTTGTGAGGGCTTCTCCGCCTAGCCGTGGGGGCTAAAGGAGAGTCACGTTTTGTAGTGCAATACTTGGAGGGTGCCTCCGAGGAGTGGACGTAGGTCGAGTTAACCGAACCACTATAAATTTATGTGTTCTTGTTTCTTGCTTCCGCACTTTTAATTCCGCATTTATTTTTGTGGTGTGATTTTGGTTTATGCGATTTTTATTCTTTGTGAAAAGAAAATTTTAAAATACCAATTCATCCCCCCTCTTGGTTAGCTAGGGACTAAGTTTATAAGGGATTAACAACCCTAACGAACTTTCAAGTGGTATCAGAGCACTTTCTAGTGTCATCTGAGCACTTTTAACAACAAGCAGAAATTTGGTGTCTGGTAGAAACTTGGCGACGAGCGAAGGTCCAACGTCGAGTAGAAGTCCAACGTTAGTTGGAGTCCGAGGAGAACTCCAGCGTTAGATGGTATTCGAGCAGAACTCTAGTGTCACTTGGAGTTCGGGTGAAACTCTAGCGTCACTTGGAGGTCGAGCGGAATTCTGGCGTCACTTGGGCGGAGTTTCGACGTCGAGCGGAACTCCAGCGGTGGTCGAGTAGAAGTTTCTTCCCTCCTATCATTCTCTTCTTCTTCTCTTGCTTAACCATCTGAACCAAAGCCTCTAAACAATTAACAAGTTCAGCTTTTTCACAAACATGGACTTCCTCCAGATCAATATTTTTTCTTGCTTCATGATTAATACCATCCTTAATTTCCAAATTCTCATCAAGGATAATCTTCTGGCCTTTGACCTTGTCTCCAATGGCCAACTTGGAATGAGTTGGGCATTTCTTCGAATTGGATGTCGATGCCTCCCCGTTAGTGCCTTTACTATAGATTTTTCGGAGTGGCATGGCCCGTAAATAGATGAGAGATCAGGGACAAATATGGAGTGGTTCGGATGAACGGCCGATATTGAATCCTTCAATCATGGACAATTTATCAGACATTTGAAGGTCTCAATGATGTCGGAATTCATTGATCTTGGGCTCGTTGGATTTGTCTTGTCGAGCCGCTCGATTCGACTATAAGAACGTCATATTTGGAAATTGTTTGGTAACTCAAATTATGGTTTGAACTTTCCTACAGTGCTTCGGGTGTTTGATTTGGACTCATTTGGACTTAGACTGAGCTGAATTTGGTGTCGTTGGGTTCATATTTCTAAGACGCTCAGTTTGATAGTAAGTTTACTGAAATTGGAGTTTATGTGATCTCGAATTTAATTTTTGAAGTCTCTGGCTTGATTTTGCCTCGAGATTCGTGCCCGATCAAGATGATTTTTTGAGGATATATCACTCATCAATACAGCTAGAAATATTCCTAAATTTAGTTTTTTTTTTTATATAATTTTCATGTTGAATGAACCTCTCTTGGTCATTGATCTCGACCTTGTGATGGGCCATCATGACCCTTGATCTCATATGGAACCTTTAATCTCGCTTTAATAATTAGACAATTATAATTTGTTACTAAATATTTTACGTCAATTCTTCTAATTTTTTATGTGCAGGATCCTCGATTTCTTCTAAAGAATGGATTAGGGCTTTGCTTAGTGTGGAAGCCCATGACGAGCAATTGTGGGGACATGTGACATGTGAATGTGACATGTGAAGAAGAAGATGAGCTTTAGATGGATTTCTTGTGCAAATTAGCTCGAATTTGGTTCAAGCATTAGAATTTGAAGATTTTCAAATTAATTTTAGATGCTTTAACACAAGGCTGTAAAAATCGGACCGGACAACGAACCGGAAGAATAAGAGGTTCAAGATTCGACCGGTCGAACCGGGGTCGAACGGGATGATGTAATAAATAATAATATTATTAAAAGTTTATAACATTAATAGAATAATTACGAGAATCTAACCTCAAACAATATAATTCTAAGAATTTAAACTATACAATTTTAATAGATTATCTCTTATTATAATTAAATTAAATTGAAATGATGAATATATTATAATATAATTATAATTTATAAAACACATAGTTTAATTATATTATATTTATGAATATATAATAATTTAATTATAATTAATTTTTATATTTAATTATAAATTTATATAAAATGAGATTCTTATAATATATATATTATAACAAATTTAAAATTTTTAATATAATATATAAATTTATAATATTAAATTACCAAATGTGTAATAAGAATAATATTTAATATAATATTTAAATTTATATTATTAATTTATATAAAATACATTATAACAAATATATAAATTTATAATACAAATTAAAAAAACTTTGCACCCAACTACCCCAAATTTGTGGCCCAACTAGCCCAAATTTGTGGTAGAATCAACCCAATTTAATGACACAATAAAGCTCGAACTCACATTCAAGCTCATATAGCATTTATGTAACTTTTTTAGTCCCACATCATGAGGAAGTATGAGATAGTTGGTTTTTAGCTTTTATATAGTTCCATCTTTTCTAACAAAACTTATTTCATGAGATGACATACATCTATTATGCTATTAAAAATTTCATTATTTAATAAAAAATTTAGTTTAAAAAATGTAATAAAGTAAAATATATTTTTTATATTTTATTTAACATAATTTTTTTAAAAAATTGGCCGGTTCTTTCGAACCTGGATCGATTCGCCGATTCACCGGTTGAGCCGCTGGTTCAGTCCGGTTCAGGCCGGTTCTCTGCGAAGCCGGTTTTTGAACTGGACCAGATCTGTTCATGGTTGAACTGCGGTTGAACCGGCTGGTCGAGTCCGAATTTTAAAACCTTGCTTTAATATCAAAAATCATTGAAGTAGTATCCCTCAAAGGGGGTAATTGTATCCAAAATATTTTTTTTTTCTATATTTCTCCAAATAACAAAAAAAAAAAAAACAAATATATTGGGCAACTTATATGCGTTGGCATATACAGTTAAAATTTGCTTTGTATAAATGATGAAGAAGAAACAATTAAAGATGTTTAAATAACTCATTAAGTAGGCAACTAAAGCATCATTAAAATATTTTATTTAACTAATTATTAGACATATTTAAAAAAGAAATAAATAATATGATCTATATTTAAATTGTTAATTATAAATTGAGACGATACAAGTTTTTAAGTTTTTTACTATCTAATAATACAAAAACAAGCAAAAAATGAATAGTTACAAATTTAATGAGATGTTTATGTAAACATAATTTCTTTCAAGGATCTAAGAAAATTTAATGTTCGATGAAGTTTAAAGTCAGCAAAAATTGCTTTTTTACTTAAACCATTTTATTAGATTTAATATTAAGATTTTAAGAAAATAATTTTGGGCACTTACAGATATTTTTATAATTAATTTGCCAACACGGAAGAGGTGGAAGGCCCCCTCAATCCAAAGTGTTGTGTCAATGGATACGATGAGGATCACCGGCGAATTAGAAAAGGTAAGATCTTAGGGTTTCGAAGTGCACATGATAATTTGTTATCCTTTTTCTCCGGCGAGTTCGGCTGCCGACAACGGCGGCGTTGCCTAATATTACGCTCGACGTTTTTCGGAGTTCGAATTACCGAGCTTTGATAGGTATATCCTGTTTTAGTCTATTTTTGCTGTTCAGTACTCATTCAGTCTCAGCTGTACTAATGATATGGTTTTCCTTATTCCTTGATTCATTTGGATGCTTTTTGCTAGTTTTATTTGCAAGAACTTAGACGAATTGAGATTGGAGAGGAGAAATTTTCGAGTAAGCTTTTTTTGTTTATATATGTTTCGTATCCGTAGTTTTCATTTTTGTAGTTGAACCTCTTTTTTGTAATTCCGTTAACTTTTCATTTATCGCTGATATCTTTCTCTTCCGAGCGAAGTTATGTAAGCACTAGGGAAACTGAGCGGGGAATGCTTTCATAACCTCGCCCCCACCCAATACAACACTTTTGCGTGAAATTGCATCCGAAACTATATTTTTCTTTATCATTTTTAGCGGCATTTATGCCCCTAAAAATGACTTGGAAACTTGATAACATCTGGGAAGTTGACGAATGCATACACTTGTAAGAGCGAATTGGCACATTATTTTAGATGGAGAGGTCTTAAGGCTGCAGGATCTGTTTGATGAAATCCCATGAAAATATAACATCTCTTGAAGAACTCTCATTGTAGGTCATTTCTAATGTGCTTACTTGCAGTTTTGAGCATGCATGGATTATGCTTGAAAAGTTGCTGAAGATGTTCCACTCGTCCTCTTCTGACTCCTTTCATGCCCAACTTTTCAAGAGCTAGGCTTCCTAATCTGTACTTGAGTTCTGCTGATCATCTGTCAAACCAGGTTAGGTCATATGGCTATGTAACTTGTCATGTTGTTTCTATGAAACATTTCTTGGGTGTTAGGTCATTCATTGTGCTGAGAGTAGCTTAGCTATTCGATTATGCTTAGCCAAGCAAGCTATTTTTCACCGTCTTATGTGATTGATTTTCCCCTTATTTAGAACATTTTTGTACCTTGTACTCTATTAGTTGTTTTTTTATAGCAAATAATCATCTTTTCAATCAGAGTAGCTGAAACTCATAAACTGAGCCGAGTGATGAACTTGAGCTGGATCTATCTTCATGTAGCTTTAGTTTGGTTATGACAACCTATTGATTTATATTTGGTCATACCAATTCATATGGCTCAGTTGAGTCAATGCTTTAATTATTTTGCTTGGAATTTTCGGAACACCATTATTTTCATCTATTTCTTATGCTTATACAAGTTGGATAATGTGCCTTTGGAACACTTGGTACTTAAAAATTTTATTTCAAAAGCTACGGATGGCATACTGTATATAATGCGTTAGTCCTTATATAACTAGAAAGGCATTGTGGGACAACCTTATTTAGGCCAATTATTGTAATTTGAGTTGTCATTGCTCAGGGTTGTTGTGGTTAAATATTTATCTTTTTCTCTTTCATGGATGTGATTTTTAATTTTTCTATTTTAGGGTAAATTCTTCTTGAAGGTTTATTTTAGATTTTCACAATTTATTGAGTATCTTTGTCTCTCATCAGATTGAGTTAGATTCTCCTATGTTAATATTTTTTGGGCTAAATTAACTGGTTAGATTGTTGATGGGTCCTAAGAATTAGTGGTAGAAATATTATACCTTATTCGAGAATGTGTACAAAAATTTTGCATTTCAAGTCAGCCTGTGTAATATAGGGTTGGGTTTGGGTAGCTTAAGACTAAAAAAGAAATCAGGTCATGTTGCGTTGGATTTGGGTCAACCCAAAATTAACAAACAAACTATTTAATTGTTTTTTTTATTTCTTCACGAAAAAGCATGTGATTGTGTTCAAATCGGGTATTTTGTCTATTTTCTGTCATCTAATGTTTAAAATATTTATTTTTATTCAATATTTGGGTTTGGGTTCAGATTTTGTACATGTTTAATAAATAGTTTTAATTTCTATTTATTATATTTATTTTGAGTCATTTTGGGTCTAATTTGAACTTGACGTTTGAATTTGAATTGGGCATGGCCTCAGGAGAGTCTGATTCAAGTGGATAAAAAAACTTATGGAGACTTGTTTTTTCTTATGTGAATGTGACCTTGTTAGATTATGTACTACTCCTAGGGAGAATCTAAGTGAAATTTCATACAAGTGGATTTGAAATCCTCTTGAGACTAGGTTTTGGTTTGGTCACTTTTATAACATTTTTATGTCATAACCTTCATTAACCTAACTTTGTACAACTAGGTTGGAATCTCGATTAAGCTTTTGCTCGACAATGCCTTACATGAAGGGGTTAAGGCCTATTGAGTAAGAACTTTCTATTGCCAATACAATATTGGTTAGATTATTGATTTCTCTTAGGGAGAATCAAAGCTGGTTGTATTGAATATGTTATTGATACAACAGAGTGCTGTTACAACAACTATAACACAATATATTCTGAGTTTTATGATAGAGCATAGTGTAATCACAATAATTATAATACAATCGATTATAAGGCTGATAAATAATGTAATGATAATAACTATAACGCATCATTTTTAAATATACATCTTTTCAAGAACTGGATGAATAAGTAAAAAAAATAAATGCACATTTGTTATGGACTTATTGAATAATTTGATCTTTTCATGCTATCTACTTATAAACTTGTGGAACTATATTATTATAAAGTAAATTTACACACCTTATTATATAGGCTGACATAGGATCAACAGTAATTTCTAGAAGATCTTTCTTCAAAGTTAGGATGATGATGTATTATATTTTGCATACACTTTGTAGTCTTTTCATTGCAAATAAGAGATATAACACTTATCATACTTTATGTATAAGTACTACATAAATTTTTATAAAAAAATTAAATATCTTATCTAAGGAAAATTTTGAGGACCTCGGATATGTTTAATCTCCTCCACCTCTGAGGAGATTTGGATGAGAAATGTTTTTGCTTATAGTTAATTAAGCTAGCAACTGAAGTAATAGTGGGAAGAACTTTAATAAAACAAATCCATTGTGCCTGCAAGTTCAGTGTTGGAAAGCAAAAAAAGGATTAGTCATACTTCTTGCTCTTCATTGAAAGTTCGTGAGAGTTGTGAAGCCCTAAAAAATTAGTCCCAAGGCTAACCAAGAGAGGGTGTGAATTGGATAATTAAAAATTATTTAGGAAAAAAGAAATTCTTTTTATTACTTAATGCGAAAGTTATTTAAATTCACAATCAAAAGATAAATCACAGTTTTCATCCGCACATATAATTGCAGAAAAATAAAGTGCAGAAAATAATCAGAATGAGCACACCAGAATTTATAGTAGTTCGGTCAACCTGACCTACTTCCACTCCTTAGAAACTCCCTCTCTAATTATTACACTAAATAATAGTGACTCTCCTTTTGCTCTCACAGCAAGGCGGAGAAGCCTGTACAAACGTTGTTTCACCTCCCCAGTGCGGCAGAGAACCTTAACTCTAATTTCACCCTCCTGGTGATGGTCAGAGAACCACAAATCTATTTTCACCCTCATGGTGATTGTTAGAGAACCCAACTCTATTTTCACCCTCGAGGTGACGGTTAGTGAACCATGATCTTTGTTGAATAATTTCTTCTCCGGAGCCTTAGAGAATCGAAACAAATGCTTTTCTAGGCAAGATTCTTTCTTGGAGCAACCTTTTGAATCCTCTCACAACTTCTCCCTCATAAAATCTCCCTCTCTTCTCTCACAAAGCTCTCATTCTTTTCTTCCTCAAAGCTTTCTCCTGAAGTCTCAACAACCAATTAGTTTCTAATAGGAGTATTTGAAAACCTTAAGTAATGGGCTCAAGAAATCCCAATTTTCAAGAGATTGGTCTTCTATTTATACAGTACGATACACGTATTGTACAGTACGATTAGTACAATTCAGACTCGTCCAGTAAGATCATTCAGATGAACTGTTCAACTTTTATAACATTTCGTACTATACGATAAAACATTGTATGGTACGAACCATAAAAATTCGTTATGTTCGTTTAGGGCGATCCTTGGGACGGCCAACATCGTACATGGCTGTCGTCCAGCACTATGGACATCGTACGATACTATCAGTATAAAAATCATCGATTTCATTTGGTACGATCTTGGACGACCAATTTCATATAAGGATAATCATACAGCATGAACTATGACGTACAATACGATCAATCACAATAGTTGTCCATGATTTAATTGCCTGATATCAGGGGATTAATTAAGAAATTTTTTGGTTAAGGCATATAGTACGAACCAAATCGTACTGTACGATTATTATAAAATTAGTATCTTTCTTAACCTTTGGCAGTTAGGGTTTAACAGAGCACAATATATCGTACAGTATGAATTAAAATCGTATAATGCGACATAGGATCGTACAGTACGAATTTCTTAAAAATAAAACATTCTTAAAATATTTTTATCCCCCCTAGTGTTTGTGCAAGATTACTTAGCAATGATATCCACCCAAATACATGATATATGATGTTGTATTTTTTATTCAAGTGGAGCAGGATATGTGATGTTGTATTTTTTATTCAAGATATACCCAAGCATACGTCCTAGAGCGATGTTTTACATTCTCCTAGTGGCTGGAAGTCGAATGAAAGTGAGGTTTTGGATGTAATCATTTAACATTTGAGCTTCATCCATTTGGGTGTTTGACATTATGAAGTAGGTGACAATTGAAAGGAGGGGAGTGATATTTATCCGGTCTCAAGCTTTAGGGATGATAGATGTTCTCAGAACGTGCTAGATAACCCTGACATTTTTATTTAGAGTTTGAACCAAGGGTTGGTGGTAGTTCAAAGTAGCATTTCGAAGCAAGAGATTTACAACACTCCAATCAAAATTGGATCTGGAGGCCATGAAGAGAGGTTTATTTCTTTGGGTGTTTAGCTAAATAAGGATTCCTATGTCCTCTTTGGTGATTTTCCACATTCTGACAATACACACTTGAAGGCATTACAGTAGCATCCCCACTAATCTTTAGGTTTTCTAGAAACTCGTAAAGGATTTTAGTGTTGAAGGGATAGACAAAAGTCAAAAGAAATTGATAAGCAGTGGAATTGAAGAGGTTCATTACCAGAAAGTTTAAAGCCTATTAATTAAGAAGCTTGGAAGGTGTGATCTTGGCTTCTTTGTATTTTTGGTAGGCAGCTTCATCAGAAGCTATCAAAAAGCGACCATCAGTAGGGTTGTGAGAGGAGGAAGCACCTTGGGTTTAGCAACTGCACTTTCCACCGCTAGCCATTGCAAAGATTAAAATTACAAGGACTAGAAGGTAATGTAAAAATTTTAAGAGAATTGAAGCAGTTTAAATAGACCTTCAGTAAATTGTATCGTATAATCGTGAGATCATATGAGACGATCGAATGCAACTATTTCGGCCAGACGATCAGCCAAAAGATGTGTCTGATCGTACAGTACGACCAAACTTTGTATGGGACGATTAGAGACATGGAGCTTGTCCTGAGGAGTCAAGCTGTACGATTTTTTGACAAAAAGGTTTGTACAGTACGAATACGATCAATGATTAATGTCGTATCAACCAAAATCAAATTGTCCCAAGTTGAATTGACACGTGGATCATACAATATTAAAAAGGTGTCAGTACAGTATGATAGTCAATGATAGATACAATCTAGATCATTCAAGGCAAGGGTTGTGATAAAAAATGTGTTGTACATATCGTACTGTACAAATGTGGTTCGTACAGTACAATTGAGGATGAATTTTTTTTGTTTAGTAGTAAAGATAGCGAGGTTCAGTAAGGTTGTTTGTGTAATGATCAGGATACAATCATAAAGAACGATAACAATAAAACCAAAAGAACAAAAACATGACCAAAAATAAAATATGAAAATCACACGACAAAAACACATATGTTGAGAAGCCCATGAATGACTAATTTCAAGTGATATGATATAAATATCGAGCCCAAAAATCATACGCTCCCACTGGGTCTTTTGTGAGAGCCCTTAAATCCAAAGATTATGGAAGAACAATTTTGGGAGCCCAAGTGAGTTTGGGTCCTTTCTTGAATTTGGATAAATCATCAGAATGCATGCCATGCTGTGTTTGATGCGACTTTGGTCTCCACACCAACTATGTTCTACGATGAATAGTGCAAGTGTGGCTAATGTGTCCTAACATGCCACATGAATAACATCTAACATCAGGAAAAGGGTTAACTAACATATGATAGTTAAGATTCCTATTCCTAGGTTTATGAGATGCATAACATGGTGAGTGCTTGCGAATATGTTTATTTTGAAAAGCCATTACTTTTTCTAACAACATTTCATTTGCACTTTCAAGAGCAGATATTATAATTTTTAAAGAGTGCTCACTAAGATCTAAATTATTAACATGTGTTTAACTCTTTAAATTTTTTTTTTAAATCAAAATGCAATGTTGTCAAAGAATCATGTGTTTCAGATAAAGCGGTATATTTTTTATTCAATTCATCAAACTCATACAGTAAAGTCATATGATCTTTATCTAAATTAGAACCATTTTTTTTAGCATTTCATTTTTTTTTCAGATATTAGCATTCAGTTTTCAAGCTTGCATGCTTCTTTTTCAGTTTCCTGTAAGAATCATGAATCTCTTTTGAAATAACAAGCACTTCATCGTATGAAAGTTGACATACCTCATCTTGATCAGACTGATCAAGATAGCTGTTTACCCTTAAATATTGATTTTTCATCTCCTCTGCTTCTATTCCAGATGAATCTAAAGTAGGTTGGCTAAAAAGGCCTTTTGAGATCTTCGCTTGCCTTTATAGGACTTTGTTTTTTCTTTAACATTCTCCTTCTTTGGTGACCTTTAAGATTTGGGCAATCAGTTTTAACGTGAACTGGTTTCCTGCATTTATAACAGACAATATCATTAGAAGCTTTAGAGTTTCTATAATTCTATCCTTTGCTCCAATGCTGATGATTCTTTTGTTTTTTTCCTTTAAAAAATTCTTAATTGTCGAGTCAGCAATGCGATTTCTTCCTCTCCTCCATCCGAGGAACTGTCTGAATCTTTAGCCTTTAAGGCTACCGTTTTCTCCTTCTTTCTTTCTCCCCGATCAAATTCCCTTTAGCTTATGCTTTGTTCATAGGCAATTAGAGATCCAAGTTGTCAATAGAATAAACATTTAAATTCTTGGATTCTAAAATAACAGCTATTTTGGCATGATATGAACTTGGTAGACTTCGCAAGATCTTATTTACTTTTTCAAAATTTGATAATTCTCTACCTAAATCATGTAGGGATGTGATGATTTGTGTGAATCTAGTATACATTTCAGATATGTTTTCATTAGGTTTCATGCGAAAGAGTTCATAGTCATGGAGCAGAATATTTAACCTAGATTGTTTCTCTTCAGTTGCTCCTTCATGGTTTATGCAGAGTATGTCCTAAATTCCTTTTCCAGTTGTGCAAATAGATACACACATGTAATTATCAGATTTTAAAGCATAGAAAAAATTGTTTAAACATTTAACATTCAGTTAGGCTAAATTTTTATCATTTGTGCTCCATTTAGAAAAAAATTTCAATTTTCATGCCATTTACTAATTGTGACGGTGCAGAATATCCTTTCTAAATTAATATCCACATGCGATAATCAATTGATTGTAAGAATATAGACATCTGAATTTTTCAAAAATCAAATTGAATATTATTAAATTAAGGTGGCCATGTGATTAAATAATCTTCCGCATTATTACGATTTTCAAAGTTAGTCATTGATCATTTTTTAAAAGGTTTCTAAACTTAATTTATGAATCCCACTTTGATATCACTTGAAAGTTCATGAGGGTTGTGAAACTCTAAACAACTAATCCCGAGGCTAATCAAGAGGGAGGGGGTGAATTGGATATTTAAAATGCTTTAGGGTTGCGAAACCGAATTAAATTCACAATAAAAAGATAATTCACAGTTTTCACCCACATATATAATCGCATAAAATAATTAAAACGAACACACCAGAATTTATAGTGGTACGATCAACCCGACATACGTCCACTCTTTAGAGACCCCTCTCCGAATATTGCACTAAACAGTGACTCTCCTTTTGCTCCACAGCAAGGTGAAGAAGCCTGTACAGACGCTGTTTTACCTCTCCGGTGCTACAGAGAACCGTGACTCTTTTACAGACAGAGAACATCAACTTTTGCAGATAGAGTACGATCTGTGCAATTCAGACTCGTCCAACAAGATTGTTTAGACGAATTGTTCAACTTTTATAACATTTCGTACATAACAATAAAACATCGTATGGTACGAACTGTTGAAATTTCTTCTTTTGTTTGGGACGATCCTTGGAACGGCCAACATTGTGCACGGGTGATCGTCTAGCACTGTGGACATCATATGTTATGATCAGTACAAAAATAATGGATTTTGTTTGGTACGATCCACATGACGACCAATTTCAGACATGGGTAATCGTACAATATGAACTATGCCGTACAGTACGATCAATCACAATAATTGTCCATGATTTGATTGCATGATATCGGGGGATTAATTAAGAAAGATTTTAATTAGGACGTACAGTACAAATAAATCATATTGTTTGATTAGTACAAAATTAATATCTTTCTTAACCTTTGATATCTAGGGTTTGACAGAGCAGAACATATCGTACAATATGAATTAAAATCGTATAGGATGATATAAGGTCGTATAGTACGAAGTAAATATCGTACAGTATGAATTTCTTAAAAAGAAAACTCTCTTAAAAATATTTTTATCTCTTAAAATACATAATACAATGAAAGCAAATTGTAACCTTAGTTTACCCAGTCTTCAGCTGATCAGAATTGCAAGTGAACGGTGTACTGATTTCCTGAAATGTTAGTACACAGAAAAACAAAACAAAATATTATAGAAATAGGAGAAAACAGTAGCTGACACAATATGTTTGTTATCATCAAAATCATAGTGTTTGACATAGGTTTGCAACATTCATAGATAGTGAGATTTCATATAATAATAAATTTTGTTTCAATTCATTAATAGATAAGATCTACATTAGCCGAAGATCTTCGGAAACTTCTCTTCATCTCCAATAATGTACACGAGCCCAACTTTAGGCCACTTGAAAGATTCCTTTGTGTTCATGTTCATCTTGTTGTACGCAAAGATTGCTACTTTGTACTAATTGAACCGTTCATCTAAGACAATAATGCGTGATTTTAGATGTTTGTGTATCATTATATCTGCTTCCTTATTAGATAACATAAAATATTTGTGTTACCCAAAAAAAAAATAATAATAATAAAAGAACTCATAGGGAAAACACAATTTAATCATATGATCAAAAACCTAAGCCATCAACAGACTAATAGAATAGGCATGTTACTATAAAGTCTTATCGTGGGTACATTTCTGATAGGAAATATTTGAGTTTGCAAGTAATCCTATCGCATGCACTTGAGTTCGCAAGCAACTCTAACAAGAAATTGATAAAAATATCAAGAAGACACAAGAAGGATAATGACACAACCCAAAATAACCTTAGATTTTTATTAAATACTCAAAGCACATCAAACATAAGAAAATATACAATTGATCTTCTATTTGAGAGGAGGATTGTTCTCTCCCAATCTCTAGACACCAAGTCTAGAGCCCAAGAAACCCAAGAGATTCCAAGAGAAAACAATATTCAAGCATGCCCTATCCCTACCCTTTCATGCTTATTTATAACCTTAGCCACCGACCCCCCTTGCTAAAAATAGATTAAATCAAATAGATTATTCCCCTTACCAAAAATAGATTAACCCCCTTACCAAAAGTAGATTAATCCCCTTGCCAAAATAGATTAAATCAAATAGATTAATTCAAAAAGTGGACCCCACTATTAATGGACAACAATCAAATAGGGCGTGAGCCCTTATTGCTTGGGCGGCAGCATGGGAGGCGGTTTGACCCGCCTTTTATAGACTAAGGCCGGCTAATGTGGGGTCGGCTGGGTCGGTTCAAGAACTGACCTAACAATTTTTTCTTGAACAAAAAATCTTGGGAACCTCATTTGTGTGGCATAATCACACTTTTATTCACATCTCCTATCTCTACACAGAACTCGAGACAGTTTTTTAGAGCATCCAATTTCTACCCCAACTTCTGTTTATTATTATTTAATTTGAGCTAGCTGTTTTTCAACTCCCTTATAACTACAAAATTCTTCAAGGGAGGAGGATGTTGATTGACTACGAGCTTGTTGTACTTTTGCTCTCCTACTTTTTCTTGTTTTGACCAACACATTTACCTATAAAATGTATGGTATTGTCCTTGTTCTTTACAATTTTAACTAGGAGAGGGATAGGATGAATATGTATAATGAACTTATTGAGTTCCTTTTCATCATCTCTATGCGCTAATGCAGAGTTAACAAATCACCTGTATAAAATTATTCAATGAAGGCTTAAAGTTAATTTATAAAAATAAGTCACGCAAACTAATACTTAAAATACAATAATTTTCATATAATTCACGCTTTGATATTTGAATAATGGCAATAATTTTTTGCCCTTGAGCATTTTATTTCTTTTTCAATTGAACATTCTTGGTCCTTTCTCTCCAATATACTTTTCACATTTTCCCCCCAATTCTAGGATGGCTTCACAAGCCCATTGTTATAATGCTTTGAAATATTTAGTGATAGTGTACTGAGTTGAGGAATGTTTCTTCAGGGCAATTGTCTCTTAGTGCAACATATGTTTATTTTTCCTTTTTAGAATCCTCTCACATGATAACCTATCCTATGAGCATATAAAAATTTATTTCTCACCTTCAACTTAGGCAAGCATCTCAATAAAAAGAACATTGTGCTTATCATTGTCTCACATAATGCTATCTACAAAGATAACATAGACCTAACTTTACATACATCATCCGTCTGAGTGCTCACAATGAATGCTTTTTGTAGATTTGCATTCTTGAAGATATTTTTTTTTATCCAAAAGCCTAATACTCGGTTCATCTTTTTCCATTTTTCCTCAGCTGGAAATTCTCCAAACCTTAATTGGTTATCAGAGCAAATCCAAGACCACCAAATCTTCTGTTCTTATCTCCAATATTGAACATAAGGGAGTATCCTTCGTTTTCCTTATTATCAACCATCCTTTATAATAATATTGATGAATTAGGACCCAAAGAACTTCAATTCGAGAGTTTTGAAATCTACTTAAGGGAGATCTCTCAACTCTTCTTAGAAGATTTGAAGTTTAAGTATGCCTTATAATTTATCAATCACACCCTCAAATTTATATGTGATTTGAGCAATGTAATATCTCTCGAACGATATGATTGGAGGGGACATTTACATGCATAATAAAGCAATTCAAACTATTCCATATTTTATATGATAATCAGAACATAATAAAGGGTTCGAACTATGGTCAGACCTTGTTTGAATATTGTTCTAGCAAGGTTTGAATATGGCTTAACATGATTCAAGCAATATTCAAACATGTTTAGAATATCGAACAAAGTTGGATTAAGTTCGACTAAATTTCAAATAATGTTCTAATGATATTCAAATATGGTTGTAACAAGTAATATTATCTCTATAGCAATTCTGAGTTTAGGGTTTTGTATGTGAACACCTCCTTTGCACTATAGTATACAACTATAGGTGATGAATACATATAAATCTAAATAACCAAATGTATAACATCACTAACCTTGAACAGATAATATTTTGAAAGTCAAAGCAATCACTGTGAAGCTTGACCATAGACCAGTCATACGAGCTCTAAGACCCCCATAGTTGGAGAAAGTATTGAGCTCTCCCTTTTATAGAATCTCATGTGAGTCATTGGTCAAGGGTTATAACTCATATTTTAATATAGTAGATCCTTTTCGTTCGTAAGAGTCTAAGAGATCTTTTTGCTATATTTCTACATATAACAAAATAATGGGGATATTTGGCTAGTTACGGTTATTATGAGTCATATAATGTCAAATTTCTGAAATAATTCTCATTCATCGACCATATGCAAGATGAAATACAAGATTGAGGATACAACGTTAACTATAATCTTCACTACTATCGACATTTTGAGTTGTTTGTCTTTTGTCATTTGAAATATCAAATCAATGGACTTTGGATTTAGATAAAGAGATGAAATGCTAAGTTTTTTACTTTTCAAAGATTGGGTCTTCAAAGAAGGGTATCCTCTTAATGATCCCGATGATGGCTGTTTCATGACTATGTCATGTGACTTTTTTTAGTACATTATATCTGACAACAATGCTGTGCTTAGCAGCTAGGCGTCATATTTGCCGAAGTTGTGATTTTTGTTTCTTCCAATGATAAATGAATAGTGTAAGTCTCGAGAGTTTTATTAGCAGGCACTCACTTTCATGTGCTTTCAAGCATTAGACCGTCTTCTAATAATTAGGCTTGCAAATTCACAAAGCAGGAAGAGGCATTGCGTCATGTCTGCACAGGCGATTTTAGCCATTTGCCAGTTTGGTGGAGATTTTATGACCAACAGTGATGGATCTATGTCTTATAGTGGTGGAGAAGCGCATGTTATTGACATTTACCGAAGCATGCACTTCCACGAACTTGTAACGGAGATATCCGACATGTTTAACTGCAATATGGATATGTATTCCATCAAATACTTTCTTCAGAACAACAAACGTGTTCTGATTACAATATCAAATGACAAAGACTTAAGAAGAATGGTTGATTACAATTCAGATTCTACAGTTGATGTTTATATTCTGAAGAAGGTGGAGAACAGGTATTTAAACTAAGATCTCGTCATTTTTTAGTATGATGCTATTCAGGTAATATCACATTTGTTTTCTTTTATGTAGGATAATTAGGAGTGTTGTAGCTGATTCAGGAACCTCAACTGATGTAATTACTGCTGTGGAAGGTGATGTCACTCCTTACTCCGACAATCGACTACGAATAACAAATGGTTGGGACAATTTGATCATGGGCGTGGGGCAGGCTTTTGATAGTTCAAAGGAATTCCGAGAAGTGCTGCACAAATATGCCATTGCCAAAGGTTTTGTGTACAAATTTATTAAGAGCGAAGGACCTCGTGTCACTGTTGTGTGCTCTGCAAAGGATTGTCCCTGGCGGATACATGCTTCAAAGTCATCTGCAAATCAAGATTTTACAATCAAGAAGATGAATGATATCCACACATGTGAAAGGGAAAATAGCAAACAGAGTCATAGGTTGGCAACACAGAGCTGGGTTGCCAGCGTTATAAAGGAGAAGCTTCGGGACACTCCCGATTATAAGCCAAGGGACATTGCAAATGATCTTGAGCGTGAGTATGGACTGAGATTGAGTTACCATAGGGCATGGCGTGGAAAAGCTATTGCTGAGAAAGAGCTCCATGGTTCTGAAGAGCAGGCTGGAAGCGAACTGCTCTGGCTATGTGAGAAGATTATTGAAACAAACCCAGGCAGCTTTGCTACCTTACAAGCATCAGATGATTCAAAATTTATGCGTCTTTTCTTATCCTTTCATGCATCCCTAAATGGTTTTGAACATGGTTGCCGCCCCCTCCTTTTTCTTGACGGTATCACACTCAAAGCTGTCAAACGATGGAAATTGTTAACAGCAACTACTGTTGACGGAGAAAATGACATATTTCCAGTTGCCATGGCTGTTGTTGATACTGAAACTGATGAAAACTGGCACTGGTTCTTGTTACAGCTGAAATCAGCTATAGGTATGTCCCGTACCATCACCTTTGTGTCCAATAGACAAAATGGGTTGGAAGAGTTAGTGTCGCAGGTCTTTCAGGGGTGCTTTCATGGTTATTGTATTAATAACCTCATTCAGGAATTCAAGGCAGAATTTGATGATTCCTGGCCACAAGAACTAAAGGATGAGATGGTGGATAATCTCATTCATGCTGTTTGTGCATGCAAGGTTGATGAATTCAACGAGTGCATAAAGATTATAAAGGCAGCTTCGCAAGAACTAGCAGAGTGGGTTTTGTCCATGAAACCAGAACTCTGGTCCGACGTCTTCTTTAAAGGTCTGCGATATGGCCAGTACTCATCATGTGCTGTTCAAATATTCAATGAGTGGATATCTTCAAGACAAGAGCCTTCAGTGTTGCAGATGATTGATATGATCCGGTGCAAAATAATGGAACTGATATATAAACGGCATGAATCTTCAAACACTTGGACTGAGACGATGCTAACACCTTGTATGAGTCGAAAGGTTGAGGAAGAACTATCCAAAACACGAAATTGCAATGTCATCTGCCCACGTGGCAGTGTATTCGAGGTGAAGGATGAGATGAACTATGTTGTTGATATGGAAACCTGGGAATGTACATGCCGGAGGTGGCAGGTCAGCGGTCTGCCCTGCTCACATACCCTTGCTGTCATCCAACGGTCTGGTTGGTGTATATATGATTTCTGCTCCAAATACTTGACTGTAGACTGCTACCGTCAGGCTTACATGATTTCCATTAACCCAATAGCTGATCCAGTTCATTCGGTATCTTTGGTTCCTTTTCGAGCCAAGCGATTGCCAGGCAGGCCAAAGAAGAAACCAGTGGAGCCCCGCATTACCAGTAAAAGAGCAGTTCGTTGTAGCAAATGTAGAGGATATGGACACTACAAGCAAACTTGCACAACATCTATTTAGAAAAATGCATATCTGTCATTAGGTAAAATAATTAGTTCTACTTGTTTGTAGAATGATTTTTTTTCTTTTTTTATTTTCTTTCAAGGGTTGGAAGCCATTTGGGGTTGAAGCTTCATTTCATGGAGGAAGCCTAAATTGGTACTCTGTAGATATGGAAACTTTTTAAGATGATGGAAGCCTAGTATATTCTTACTGGTTCTTGATAATAGTTCAACTGATTTTGTAGGTGAATTAATCTTGGACTTGGGCTGGATGTTTTGGTTGTGGATCATTGAAATGGTTCTGGTTACGTTTATTATTCACGTGCAACCTAGTTTTTACAGTGCTTGTGTTATTTTCTTTTAACAGATTTGGGGTCACAAATATCGTATTGTAATGACATCATATCACATTCATTAATATTTTTAAACGATATTTAATATACTTTATAAAATAATGTTATCTTGATGTCGGTCACCGTTATTTTATGTGACATCTTAGAAGTTACAATTACAACTAATAGAATCTAAATATTTTTAATTATAAGAACATTGAATATGAATATAAAGTTTTTATATGCACTGTAATTTTCATGTATTTATATATTAAATTTTTAAAATTTTATATTTATCTTCATAATATCTGAATTTTAAAATTAAATAAAAATATTAATAATCTTAGTTTTTTTAAAGTTAAATATAAATTTTAATACATATATTTGATGTAATCAAAATATTAAAAATGTTATTCAAGTTTATATTAAAGTTGAGATGTTAGATATGTAAATTTATGAAAATTGTGTGTATGTATGTAAATCCCTTGAATAATATAATATCATGATAATTATAAAAACATTTAAATAATAAACAATCACCAACTCCTTAGATTTGAATATCATGATTATTTGCAATGGCAGATTTTGTGACCGTTTTCATGGCTATTAAATGAATCTTGTTTTTTTTTTTTGAAGAAGAAGATTGAGCTTACTATATTAGTAATAAAAGAAAAAAAGCAACTACAAGCTAGATTCCTCCTTCAAAGTGTTAGTTAGCACATAAGTTTGCTAACTTATTACTTTTTCTACTAATACAATTGAAAATAACAAAATTAAAGTTAGTAAGAATTTCCATACCCTCTTCCTTGAACTTCCTTGTTTTCCAATCTCTTTGAAGGTAAGAGATGATATTTGAATTATTTCCTTCAATAATAATGCCTTTATATTTGAACATCCAATCCTTGATCTCCTCTTTTAGAGAATGAATAGCTAGAAACTCTAATTGAGCTATATCCCAGTGTACACAAGTTCTTCCATAAGCAAAGAGGAATCTCCCTTTACAATCCCAGAAAACTACAGCAATCCCCGCTTTGTAGGATGAAAGAAGAGATGCATCAACATTAACCTTTAGCCAATTGGGTGGAGGAGGATGCCAAGTATTAGACTGTCTTATCAACTGATTAACATCCCAATACCCCAAAATACATTGGCTAAAGTTCTGTGAAACCGAAGCATAGCAAATACCATTTGAAGCTATCAAACTAGAATTGTCTTCTACACCTTCATGAATCATCTTGTTTCTACTTTTCCAGGAAAGAAAAATTGTATTGCAATACAGATTAACCATCATTCTTTTCTTCACAATATTAGTTTCAAGCCAATTAATACAATGTTTAATTTTATCAAACAGTGGAATTCCGAACCCCCATTGGTTTAGATGTTGTATTACCTCTCTAAGTTTCCAGCATCCACACATGATATGTTCCACGTTTTCCATTGTATTACATCCCCTAGGACAATTGGCATTTTGTATTAATCTTCTATAGCATAGAAATTGGAGCGATGGGATGGAATTTATAGTCAATCTCCACCAAATCACTTCCACCAGAGCATTCAACTTAGCCTTCCTTATCCAATTCCAATTATGAGAATCATCAGTTCCATGTGCAGCAGCTTTGCTGACTAATCTCGAAATAGTCATTCCAGAATTTTGATTTATCAGCTCCATCTGATCCTCTTCTTCCTTATGTGTTATTTTAATTTGAATGATCAAATTAACTAGATCCCTCCCAAAGTGTTTCATCAGCTCTGCTTCATTCCAATGGACATCCAGAATAAATTTTTTTACAAAAACAGAGCCATCTTCACATGGGGCAACAAATGTAGGCCACATATCTATACATTTATCTAATATACAATTGTCTTTAAATGCATCTACAGATTCTCCATTTGCTATATTCCATCTCACAGTAGGCTTCAACTTTTTGCAACCTTCACTCAGCCGTTTGTATGATGAGGAACAACTACCTCTGCTGTTTCCCTTCTCCAACTTTTCACCGTATTTTGTTTCCATTACCTTGTGTAAGAGTGAATGTTTTTCCTGTATGAATCTCCATGCTAATCTTGCTCTTAAAGGAGTTTTTGTAACAATAGAATGTAATCCACGGCCCCCACATTCAATAGGCTTACACATTTCATTCCATTTGACATAATGCATCCCCTTTGAACCATTCTTCTTATTCTAGATAAAGTTTATGCATATTTTATCTAGCTCTTCCAGCACCCGTTTTGGTACTAGTGAGTGAGCCGCATGAAAAGTAGGAAGAGCTAGCAAAACAGACTTTACCAATATCAATTTACCTACCAGTGATAAGCATTTGCTTCCCCATTGATTAAGCTTCCTCAATGCATTATCAATGATGAACTGAAAGTTTTCACTTTTGAGTTTTCTCAATGCTATCTTCAAACCAATATAGTTGAATTCTTTAACGGTTTTGAAGCCCATAATTCTTGAGATGCTGTTCTTCTTTCTCCTCCCCACATGCTTCCCGAACATTATGATAGATTTGTTGTGGTTTATTCTTTGGCCAGTCTAATTACAAAATTTTTGAAGAATGTTCTTGACATCCAAAACCTCTTGCCTATTATCCTTAGAGAACATTATTACGTCATATGTGTACAGTAGGTGGGAAATTCTTGGCCCTTCTGAGTTAATCTTGATACCACAAGAGATATGTTGAAAGGCATTTGTGAGTAGTTGTGAGCAAAGTATAAAAAGGATGGGAGACAAGGGGCATCCTTGCCGAAAACCACTTCTAGCTTGAATCCAATTTGAGCAATTACCGTTGATGATTATAGAGAACTTTGGGTCTTCCACACACTCAATGATGAGATTGGATGTTTTAGGAGGAAAATTAAAATACTCCAACACTTTCCTTAGAGAAGACCATCTATGGAATCATAAGCATGTTCCATGTCTACTTTGAAAGATACTAGACCTTTAGTAGCTTTTGAGAACCTTAGTTTATGAAAAATTTATTTTTCCACCAATACATGATCAGATAATGATCTCCCCTTAATGAATGCCTCTTGCTCCATAGAGATAAGTTTAGGAATGACCACAATTAGTCTATTCAATAAAATCCTTGCCGCCACCTTGTCCACAGTGTTACATAGACTTATAGGCCTATAATTGGAAGGAAGAATGAGATTTGATACCTTAGGTATGAGCACTATCAATGTTTCCTTCCATTTCTTGTTTAGTTCTCCATGGCTAAAGAAATGACATATAGCCCTCCAAAAATCATCTTTGATGATTTCCTAATAAACTTTAATGAAAGTATGTGAAATACCATCATTACCAGGTGAAGTATTACCTCCCAATTATTTTAGAACACCTTCTACTTCTTCCATGGACAATTCTGCATCCAAAAATATGTTATCCCAATTATTCAAGCTATTGATAGGTGTCGGCCACCCTTCTAGATTGCACCTCCTTGCTTCCCATTTTTTTTTGAAAAAAACGCAGGAATACAACCTCCATCTGGCCTTGTTCTTCCACCAACAACCCATTATCATATTTTACCTTGATTATATTATTGGAGTTTCTTCTAGCACTAGCATAGGAATGAAAAAATTTTGAGTTTCCATCACCTTCATTTAGCCACTTCACTTTGGCCCTTGCTTCGACCAGGAATTAAATCTTATCATGGTTGTATTTAGTTCATTCACCTTTGCTTTGAGACTCCAATAATCCAGTTCTGATAGGACCCCTTGAGAAGCTTCTTTGCATTGAAGTTCCATAATTTATGCTTATTTAGCTCCTGTAACTTGGCCTTACTCCAAAAGAACAAAGATTTCAAGGACCTTTTAAATTTTTTTGTTGAGAATTTGAGAGTAATTACCTTGATAATTCCTGCTCCATTCCTTCCTTACCACCCCGAATGATGCTTGATAAGATGCCCAACAATTCTCATATTTGATGTTTGTTTTGGAGTTTAATTTAAAATTCTGGAAATTCAAAATGATAGGACAATGGTCCAAGGCTATCCTAGCCAAATGCCTCACTACCAAACGGTATGGGGAACTCAATGCAGCTGTGTTGATAAAACACCTATCCAACCTTTCAAGTATCCTTGCACCACCACTTTTATTGTTGCACCATGTGTATCTAGGCCCACTAAACCCAACTTTATGTAAATCATTATTGAGCAAGCATTCCTTCATCTCCCTTGGTCCTTCAGAGAAAATGAATATTCTTCCTCCCATTTTATCTTCTTTACCCATTAAACAATAAAAGTCTCCACCTATCGCAATAGGTTGGTCTCTAATGGAATACTTGTCTAACATATCCCATAGATCCCTTCTCTTTTGCACTTCTCTACTTCCATACACCGTGGCTACCCTCGCCTCTCCTTGTTGAACAATTTAAGTTCTCCAATAACAACTTGTGAAGAAAAATCTTCCACCGAGAACTCAGCAATATTAGAATTCCAAAGAATTAATATGCCCCCAGATAGTCCTGAAGACGAAACAAAGAAAAAGTCCCAATTGTTGCCAATCATGCCATCAATCTCATTTCTATCAATTTCAGTTAATTTGGTTTCTTCCAAACCCAAAAAGAACACTCCATTATTTTTAACAAATTCCTTAATATATAGGGAAGCACTCTCCCCTACAATTCCAAAAAGCTATGGAATACATTAAATGAGATTTGGTGGATTAATCCCCAAAGTACCTTTCCCTTCAAGCTCCAATCTTCGGCTTCTTGTTGATGAATGGATTGGTCCCAATTCCCTTAGCTGCTTTGGCCTTTTTTTTCTTTGTAGGAAGAGAGGAGTCCACCTTTCCTCCAATTTCAAAAATCACCGTTTCACTGTGACCTGCAGTAGAGGCTTCTTTATCTTCATTATCATCTTCATTCTCTATTACACTGATAACTTCATTTACAACATTCTCCTCTTCAAGAGTGACAACAGTAGTTTTCTCAAGGAATTCTCCTTCCTCCAGATCAACCAGTGCTTTGAAGCTATTCTGATCATACTTGAGAACATCTTGATCATTTCTATTTCCCACTTATAAATTATTTGATATATGTGCCACCAGCTAGATTTTGTTCCACTATTTTCTATTCTTATATTGCCTTATCTTCATTTGATTCTTCTTCAATTGCATGAATTTGTTTTGACTGAACCCATTTGGTTCTTCTGTCATCCCGGGAAATAGGTCTTCTAGGCCAATTGTTGTTAAATTTCTTCTTCCTATAGCTTACCAACATCCATGGTCCATATTCTTCATTTTCAATCAATCCTTCTCCTACCAATTTTTGATTACCTTCATCAGTAACCTTCCTCACCATATTGTTGGAAGTATCTTTAACCGACTGTTATGAATTTCCCATGTTCTCCATTTTGGCTTTAGCATAATCATTCTTACCATGACCAATCTTTCCACATTCAAAGCATAGATTAGGCAGCCTCTCATATTCTATTCTCTGGAATAATCAGTCCTTCTTCATTGATGACTAAAGGCTTGTTCATCTTATAATTTACTTTAATTCCAGGAAAAAAACTTGATCTTTCATTCCAAATGCCGGCGGTGAAGACGACACGTCCCGAGCTCCGCCGCTAATTGGATGTTCAGATGAACGTTGATCCTCCAATGGACCATCAGCCACAAAAGACTGGCGACCGTTCATCATCATTGTCCCGACGATGAAGCTGTGAAATAAAAAATTCGAAAAATAGAAATTTGAATTCCTAGACTATCTCTCTCTACTTTCTCTATCTACCGTTAGTGGCCTCTCATTAAATGAATCTTGTTGCATATTTAAATTAAAAACTTTTAAAAATTAAATATAGGAACATTTTAATTTTAAGTTAAGCAAATTTAAAAGAAAATTGAACATCTCGACAAGATGAACGCAACTAAACAAGTCTTATCTGAGCACAAGTGAGCACAAATCAACGTTTTGAAGCATAATTTAAATTTAAAGATATTAAATAGATGACTAAATGATCTTCTAATTATGTCTTGCTTATTTTATAATTCAGTGGCTCAAAGAGACGAATCCAATGAGCCTAAGATCGCTTGATTTTAGTAGCATTTAGTAACATGGATGCTACGGAAATGACATGATCAAAAAATTAATATAAGTAGTTTGATGGACTCTTCTAGATTTGCTCTAAATTTTCTCCATATTAATGGAGAAAACCAATCCCAAAAATTATAAAGAGGCTCCTACTCCCAACATGAGAGAGTTGGGGGTAGACATTGAAGAGATCTATGGGGCTTGAAAAATCCTTGAGTTATATACCAGAGCACCTCTGTTAGGAAACTTTTGCTCATTGACTGCTAAAGAACTTTCACCACCCAACCATCACAACTAGAACTTTGCTTGGCAACTATCATTAGATCTTCACCTTGTCATTATCAACAAAACTTGGCACGATCATCATTGCTAGACCTTGGCACGATTTACTCCACCTGAGCTTCATAAGCTAAAATACACTGTTGGACCTCCGCCGCATAGCCGTTATAAAACCTTTGTCGGACGATCATTACCACCAGTGATCATCACTTTTGGTCCTTCATGGGACACAAACTATGATCCTCAGGCAACCTTCATTCGACTATGGCCCACTGACTACTATCTCTTGATTACAATCCTCGGACCATCATCGCTTGACTAAAGTCGTCGAACCACTATGGCTTAACTAAGATCCATAGACTACCATCACTTTGTAGGTCTGGTTTTAGACCGAACCACTATAA